>NC_133338.1:6623700-6923700 GCF_030506205.2 Paramisgurnus dabryanus | reverse complement strand
TCACAGTTCTTCTATCAACCTAAAAAATGTGAAAAAGATCAACCTGGTAACTTAGTTTTGACAAACCATTCTCTGCAAGCATGTGAAAAATAGGTAATTGAAATTTGGCTCCCCTTGTGATATCAGAAGGGGATAATACCACCCCTTAATCTGCACTATTTAACCACTGCACTAGCACTGAGTACAGAGATCAGATCATTTGCATTTAAAAGGACACAGTCCAAAAAAACACAAAAATGGCAATTTTAACATCATATAATACATAATCTGCAGGGTATTTTAAGCTAAAACTCTAGGGACACTAAAGATTTATTTAACATCTTAAAAGTCTTGTGAAATGCTCCCTTTAAAGAGGTTTCTCACACATATCAGTTTTTGCCGAAGGTCCAGATAAAATATTTCTGTACAGATGTGCATGATGAGCTTTTGATAACCTCATATGTTTTCGTGATCGAGCGATCAAATGAAAGCCAAGAGAGATAGTTTCCATGTCTTTTCAAA
The DNA here is from genome assembly GCF_030506205.2 of Paramisgurnus dabryanus. Classification (NCBI taxonomy): domain Eukaryota; kingdom Metazoa; phylum Chordata; class Actinopteri; order Cypriniformes; family Cobitidae; genus Paramisgurnus; species Paramisgurnus dabryanus. The sequence continues at coordinate 6,923,199 of NC_133338.1, read as the reverse complement.
CTCTTCCTCGCTAATGTGCTGGAATGTTATGGGCTGGCTCTGCATACATAATTGATTAAAAGTGATTTGAGCTGGTTTATTGTGTATGTGTTTGAACTGTGTGTGTGAGAGAGAAAGTAATCACAACTTAATATATTCTTTTTCATATACACAAAACACTCGAGGCTTGTAATTGTGCATTATGAAGGACATTTTACTGTCAGCATTACTGATTGGGTTTCATTTCTTTTGGCTTTTTTCTACTGCATAGTAAGGCTCGGTACCTCTCGGTACGGCTAACTTTGGGGGGTATCCACTGTGTACAGTACCTAGTACCTGGTATTTTTTTAGTAGCATCTTGGTTGAGACTCCAATGGCGTTTTTCCATTGCATAGCACGCCACAGTTCGGGTCGTGTCAGCTCACCTTACTTGGGCTCGGTTAGCTTTTCCATTGAGTTTAGTATCACTACTAGGGATGCACCGATACTGGTATCGGGTATCGGCCTCGATACCACATTTTCTAAAGTACTCGTACTCGTTAAAAAGTCCCCCGATACCTGGAATCGATACCACGGTCTGAGAAATGTCTATGTTTGAGCGGCGTGTAAGGGGTTAATGCCTCTTGTGTTGTCCAAAGAGGTAGAGTTTACAACAAACTGGAAAACTAGTCCTTTGGTTTTTTGTTAAATTATATGACTAAAGCTGTTACCTGTAAATTTAAATCATGTTTTTTTATTAAGTACTCGGTATTGGTATCGGCAAGTACTGAAATGCAAGTACTCGTACTCGTACTCGTATTCCAAAAAAGTGGTATCGGTGCATCCCTAATCCCTACACAATGGGAGGGATTATAGGGGTGTTGTTATATTTGCGTTTCCTACTGCTGTGACACCATACAAAAAGTGGGAGCGAGCATCGTTGGAATGCATTGTTTCCCATACATTCATTAATTTTTTGTCATTTTTTTTAGGGATGCACCGATAGGATTTTTTTGGGCCGATACCGATTTAAACAGACAACTTCTGGCCGATGCCGATATTAAACACTTGTATACAATACTATACAGTTGGTCTATTTGCTAGTTTATTTCTGCATCAAATTATTTTTACTGAACATGGATTTGATCTAATTAACATTCAACTGACCAACATAATAAGAGAGACACAAATTAAGCTAAAACAAATATAATAAGACAGCATGACAACCTTCAAAGGTGTTTTTTGCTGTTCAGCATTTATTTTATTAACAACATTAACTCGTGTTTTTACATATAATGGAGATCTTTATGCAGTTAATTAATAGGCCGATACCGATTGTTTTTCTCGTGCTATTGCCGATATGCCGATGGTTTCAAATTCATCAAAAATCGGCCGATAAATATCGGCGGCCGATACATCGGTGCATCACTAATTTTTTTCCATTATAGACCTTCCCAGTCATATTGTGAATATGAAGGTATTTACAGTGCTTCTTAATACATACGGTATTATACATTTTTATAAGTAATTGTAATTGCTGTTACAATGCATTAAAATCAATTGATGGTTACAGTTTTACAGAGTGTACTGCAGAAAAACGCATAATAAATGATAAGCTAAAACACATCACATTGGTTGTTGGTGATGCATTTAAATGCAATGTATTGTAAATATAAGCAATAAAATGGTAAGTGTTACAGTATAATAAAACTGTTTACAGTTGGAACATGCCAAGTGATTATATGTCGTGTCCTAACTCATAATAAATAGCCTACAGAAGGCACGTCTTTGCATCAAAGCCGTTTAGAGACGTTTTGACATAACATTAGTTATCCACCTAATGCATTCAGATTTTTTGCACTGCACTTCATCTTGGCAGTGCCAAAATGAAAAATTTTCTCATCAATTATTCACGCGCGCTCAAATACGCAAGGGACATTACGACGCGCAAAGAACGCACAAATGAGTTTTTCTTGCCCGTAGCTGAAGTATGTAACCTGTTTGAAAGTCTTATGAGCTATGAGCTGTAACATCAGATTAAAACAACTGACTAAAAGCGAGGCGGTGAGGGCAATTATACACGAAAGTTATGGTGATGACTTGTACTCTTTGTACCTGTATGCTTACTGAAACGAAACATTCGACTTGTAAAGCATTGCATAGTTTGTTTTATTAAAAAACACAGCCACTTATAAAATATGGAAGGCATTTTGGATTAAAGCATACGTAGATATGTTTACCTTACACAGAATTTATGTTGAACTTCTGAATTGACAGAATTGAGCCTGTGTAATAATAGTACAAATCCTTTCTCTCATCGAGCCATTTCCCATAATTCAACATAATGAAACTTGCCAAAAGTTTGTCTAAAATCTTGGAAGTGAATGTCTTTGGTCAATGATATAACTGACCTGACCTATTTTGCTTTATTTTTCCAAACATACTCCACTGATGACTACATAAGTTGCATGCTTAATTTTTCATCTGGATTTAACCCTATTATTTTTCTGGCAGCCTTATTTGTTTGTCCCTAAATCGTCACAGTCGTGTTAAGCTTGGCTGTCAGTGGTGGCATGGGATATTTGCCAACATTTGTTGCTTTGTTCACGTATGAAAAAAATAGCAATGAGAAACCTTCAGATGAGAGACAGTGCAGTCTGGCTGCATTCAAGTCTAGGCCTCCATCCTTATTTATATTTATTTTTCACTATTTTTATTAAAGGGGACATTTCACAAGACTTTTTAAAATCTTGGGTGTCTCCAGAGTACGTATGTGAAGTTTTAGCTCTAAACACCCTATAGATAATTTATTATAACATGTTAAAATTGTCACTTTGTGGGTGTGAGGAAAAATTTGCCATTTTGGGGTGTGTCCTTTTAAATGCAAATGAGTTGATATCTGTACTGAATGGCAGTGGCATGGTTGGATAGTGCAGATTAAGGGTGGTATTATCTCCTTCTGACATCACAAGGGAAGCCAAACTTCAATGACCTGTTTTTTCACATGCTTGCCGATCTTTTCACATGCTTGACATGTTAAAAAAGTCTGAATACCTCAGTGGTAGAGCACTGCGTTTGCAGCGCGAAAGGTCCTGGGTTTGAGCCCAGGAAACACACATACTGATAAAAAAATGTATAGCTTGTAATGGACTGTAAGTCGCTTTGGATAAAACGGTCTGTCAAATGCATAAATATATATAAGAACTAGGGCTGTCAAAATTAACGCGATTAATGCGCGATTAACGCAACACGCAATTTCTGTTTGACTCTTGGTCTAGCCCACAGCTGGATGAATTGAGACGCAGCAAGTGACCCGCGCTGTCTAGATGAGTCGGAGGTTTTCATAAAAATAAGAACATTAAGCTCTCGTCTAGCGAATAAAATACTCTAAATGGTCATTAAACATCTAAATGAACTTTATTTTTGCGTTTTCTGAGAGGTGTGCTGTCCCAAATCCATAATCTAAAGCAAAGATGCGTCTTCATTCACTTGATTGTATTTTGGTTTCGTTTTTAAAGCATGCAGAAATGATAGAAAATATACTGCAGGACTTGCTTGATGTTATAATTATTATTAAGAAAGATAAAGTTCGGGATCTGATTGATGTTAAACGAGTTATTAAGAGTGACAAGACTCAAAAGCGATCTTCCTGACGCTGACGTCTGAAGCACATGCACACAAACGCGCGAGTGCACAAGCCCGATATATATATAGGCATTGACACAAAATTACAGTTTTAAAATTATCAGTTTTGACAAGAGTTTACGGAGGTAGGACCTATAATCTGTTATATTTGAAGTGAATGTTTGGTTAACTGTTGAGGAAAAGTATCTGTTGTGTAACATTGTATTAAACCCTTGCATTAGCCTACAGTATCTTAAAGCGGTGTGTCTCAATGTCAAAATGAAAAACATATATGTAACACACATTGATATTGTTTTTGCTGTGCATGACAAAACAGGTGTAGTTCTGTCATGTTTTGTCAGATTCCAACAAATCATGCATTGTTTTGAAGTTTTTTAATGTTAAAATATAAATAACAAATTGTTTAAAACTTGCTCATCCCAACTCAATTTGCCAGCACAGGTCACAAATGATGCAGCAGCAAACATAAATGGAGAAAGAACAAGGTCTTCTAAAGGGAAAATCATATAGAAAACTATCGCTGATGGTTCTGTTGACAATGTAAACAGGATGTTGTAAACAATTTGCATATAGAATATATATTTGTCCAAATCCATGTTGATTAGAGCATTAAAAACTTGAAAAGTGTTACATTTAGGTAAATTTAGAACAGATAAAAATGTGAGGTTAATTTGCGATTAATCACGAGTTAACTCATGAAATCCAGCATCCGATTAATCTAGATTAAATACTTTAATCTCTTGACAGTCCTAATAAGAGCACAACTTTGATTTTTAAGAATATTAAGCAGTGGCGGATTGTGATTGCTCATCCGAGGGGCGCGGATTCAAAATAAGTGTTCTGCGTGTCGTGTGTGGTTCCTTTTTTCAAAATATGTGTTCTGCGTGTCGAGAGATCCTGTGTGCATCATGTTATTTGTCAAAATAAGTGCCTGCTGCACAGGCGTCAAAACCGTTTATGATAAAAGAGACGCTCACGTTCACAAAATACACGCAAGACACTCCCTTAACAGTAAACTCTGATTAAACATGAGATTATGCGAGTATCTGGCAAACGCGAGCGTCTCTTTTATCATAAACCCTTTAGATGCCTCTTCAGCAGGCACTTATTTTGACAAGACACGTGATGCACACAGGATCTCTCGACACACAGAACACAAATTTTGAAAAAAGGAACCACACACATGACAGGCTACATACATGTTGTGACGAACTTCGCATCGAGCCCCTCGAAAAAAGAAGTCACCGGCTGGACCCTGAGTTGTGTGTGGCACTATACCGAGACAGACAGACAGAAATGACAAAGCAATCACGATTGGCTAAAATGCTAATGACATTCATTTTTCTGCAAAGAAACACGCATGTAAACACTATAGCAATATATCGGCTCAAAAGGTGCACTTATCGTGTGATAAGGCGATTAGGACATTATTGCAACAGGCCTACTTAGGATTTAATTTCATTTGGGTTTAAGAGATCCTGCAGTTAGTTGCATGCTATTGCTCAAGTGGAAGGGGAGTTTACCCTAAATACTTGACACTTTAGCTTATACTTGTATACTGTTTTTAATACTAAATACACATTTCCTGTATTTTCCGGTTGTATTCTAATAAAGAGACTGTGAGACAATTATATATGATCACTATAACATTGCAAAAACAACAAATGTAATGGTGGCTTGGTGGCAGAGACTTTTGCACAGTTCTGTATGTCGGTGGCTTGATATGAATGCACCCTATGCTTTTTGTGATGCTAATGAAAAGAGCCTCTGCCCAGATTCCACTCTTATTTGTGTAGTGCCTTTTTCTTCTCGAAGGATTTAGGATTTTCCTTGGATGTTCTTGCGGTTCTGAGACTGATCTGGCAGTTCTGGTGAGCGTTTCCAGAAGTGCTGTCCTTAGATTCCCTTTCAGGTGGCTGCAAAGTTCAGCCGAACTCCTCAGGAGTTGACGTTATGAAAAGATGCTCACCTGTTTTTTATGTCCTGTTACTCAAATACTCTCTTTCTCGCCGAACCACACAAGGCTCAGATTTACGGAAGGGGCCAGGTGAACTCGCTCCAAAGCAAACCCCACCTGCTGAGCCCTGCTTCGGGAAGCACAAGGCTGAGTATCGGTCATCCAAACCCATGCAGCTCTTCAAAATACCAGATCACCATGTTAGTACGCTGAATACATGAGTAGCGGTTGAGGTGCGATCAAAGACGTTTACGGTAAAACTGGTTACGCTTCCCCAACCAAGTTCCCAAGATTTGGGCCAATGTAAGCCAAATGTCCAAGAGGTTTTTTATATGAGGTCATTAAAGTAAGATGCATGGAACATGTTGACTCAAAGCGAAAGCATTGACTTTACCGTTATTAAGGATTGGCTTGGTCTTGAAGGGTCTGGTTTCACTTACAAATAGCAATTGTTATCACACCTTTCTTTTAAAACATCTCTGCTGTCGTCTTATATACACGACGCTCTCTCAAAAGACATTCCTGCGTTATCTTGATGCCGTGGCTTAAGTGTCCGGTGCCAAGCTCACCGTTGGCAATTTATCACAAATTCATGACATCTTAAATCAACTCAAAGACATGTAAAATCTCCATTTGACTGCTACAAGCTGTAAAAAGTCAAACAAAGTTCAGCGTTCGAAGGGTAGAGAGGTCAGTCATTTTGCGGTTTTGGGCTTGTTGAAGTTTGGAAAAATTCCTAATCTGAAATTTGGCAGTACCAAACTGTTATTAAATTTGCCTCCAAAGAACCTTGAAATATTTAACTTTGTTTTCTGAAAAGCTCACTTACTCCTCTGTTGTTAAGTTTGGTAGTGGCATTGTGATTTGCGATATTGTCTGGGCGTGCAGACATCTTGTTAAGTCGCTGTGTTGTTTACAACCCGATTTTGTTTGTTGGGTGAGTGCCGGGTGCCCCTCTCTTGTTGTTCTTGAAATTATAGTGGTCATGTTGTTATCTTCTAAAGTAATATTAATAGCTTCTAAAAGCTTCCAGAGATCTTGGCGTCCGTCCTTCAGACTGCAAAGACTTCTCAACAATTAGATCTGCTCCCTGGGGCTGAAGCAGCTGTCACCAGATCAGTTCGGAGACCGTTTCTTCGCATTCTCCCCTGAAAGGCATGTCAGCTAATTTGTTTATGGAAATAACTACAGGCTTCGATAATCGTGAGCTGTCGTCCTATAGGTATCAGCATTCCGAGGGGCATAACTCACGCTTTAACCGTTGTCTTGATTGTTTTATGTCGCGCGGCTCGCTCTGAATTTTGTTGTTTCTTATCTTAGTTACACTGGAAGGGGAAAAGCTCATTTGATGCGCTTTGAACGTCTGATTCAACCGATCTTTGGTTTTCTGCAACCGAGCAGATGTTGTAATGGTGAAAGAGCTAGTCATAACATCTATTGTGCATCTGTGGGTGTTTGCCGCCACGGTTTTTATTCGTTCTTGAATGTGCTACTACAAGTGAGACTGTGTAACTTAAGGCCTTTTTCTGTGTGTTTGTGTTTTATTTCTCCAGGACGTATTTTGGACCTGAAGACGGGGACAGTGAAGAAGGAAGGACAGCAGTCCTCTATGAGAATGTGTATGGGCTCCAGACGTTCCTTCATCTGTAGAATGAGGTACGGTTTGTCTTGATAATGATGCACACTAATCTCTTGTAGAGGGGGTGCTGTGGGGAGGTGGTCTCGGGCTCTGATATAGCAGCCAGAAGGTTTCTGGTTCAATTCTCGCAGTTAATGAGCCGTAAGGTATCACCACATAAGGGTTGTTTACACTTGACAGTATGGGTGTAACGAAACATCCAGGTTAAGTTTTTGTTTTATATTATGATACCGGTTTCAGTGTACAATAAAATCACAATATTTTGAATTTTAAATCTAACAAATTTATTTCCAAACCATGAAACGTTTTAATAACATATGTGGCCCGTTCAGTGAAATTCAGGTTCAATTCTCATAATCTAATGATGAGATTTGGAGTATCAATAGCACTCTAATTGTTTCTCATGGGGATGTAAGGTATTTTCAACATTTACAAGTGGTAGAAATGAGTAATGGAAATGGTAAATTCCGAATAAAACCCCCTTAATTCGCAAAAAAGCTCACTTGAGGTGTTTTTTTTATATATGCCAAAAGGCAGTAAATGCCAATAATAGGAGATGGAAACACATTTGCCAAATAAATTCTGACGTAGTGTATATTAAACCTATGTGACTGATCATCTAGCTGTATCAAATGACGTTGTCTTTACCATTTATGGGGCTTGACGTCATCCCAGTGCCCTTGCTGCTAGTGCCTGCATCAAAAATTTCGATAAAACTTTACAATAAGGTCTCATTTGTTAACATTAGTTAATGTATTAACTAACATGAACTAACCGTGAGCAGTACATTTGTAATTTGTTATCTTTGTTAAAGGCGCTCTAAGCGAATCTGTGTTATGTCACTTTTGACATTCGAAATGTTGTCAAACAAAATGGAGCATAGCTAACTCCCCCCCTCCCTTCCGTGCTTTCTGAACGAGTCATGAATGCGCCCAACCCCCATTCCCAAATCCGTCTTGTTGTTTATTGGCTGGAACACGTTTGTTATGTTTCGTGGTTGTAGGCTGCAGCACTTTTTGTTTTTGTTGCAGTTTGCAGAGCCTGGGCTGTCTACAGAGACCGCGTTTTTTACAGTGTGTTCAGGGGACAGGCAGCTAGCAGATAGTGAGGAGATGTTTACTGTATGAAACAAAAAAAATTTTATGGCCTAAAACCCCCTTCATTTGCTCTAACAACTTGATTGAGACGCACCTGATTTGCATTTCTTCCTTTGAGAATTTTGAAAATATTCGCTTCACGTTTGGATGGAAACACAAATAGTGATTTTTATTGCCATCTGAATCCAGAATGTCAATGTTTTTCTCCGACCACCCGTGTAAGGATTCCCGGCCAAATTACCTACTGTTTTTGACAAACACCAAGGTTGTGGTATTTTAATTGCCGTCCGAATCCACATTTGTGAGTTTATAAAATCAATGCAAAAGTGATTCTGGACATCCAGTAAGCCCACTAAAAAGCAGTCAGGATACAACACAAAGACTGTGACCTCTAGCATTTTGACCGTTGTCACTGTACACATCTTTTTTATCTACAATGGTAGTTTACCTAAAATTAAATGAAAATGGATTTGAACATCCTCTTGAAAGCAACAAATTAACCCTCAAATAGTAACTAAATTCAAGTGTATTCAGAAAGCAGCTCAAGAGATTCGCTCACAGTTGATTTCATTAGAGTTTGATGCTAGCATGTGTCTAAGCTAGCAACATAAGAATAACAATACATGGCACAAATAATAGGGGCTGTAGTACAGAGGTTCTAAGCCTTTTCACTTCAAGGCCCCACTGTTGTCCACAACCATATTTAAAGCCCCCCATAACCCTCTCCCCCTGTTTTGTTTTATTAATTGTAAGTCATCTTGAGGACCCCCTGAGTTTGTTGAGGCCCCTAGTGATTGAGAAACACTGCTCTAGTACATGTTTCCCGCATGGCATTGCGCTGGCAACTCCAAGGTCACGGGTTCGATTTCCAGGCAGTGCACGTACTGTTAAATGTAAAGCTTGAATGCATTGTAGGTCACTGACTTGAACATTACCTTATGCGCAAAAGATATATGTGATGCTGTCAAAAGGAGGATGTGTCTTATAAAGCAGTTTAATGTTGCTGCCTAGCTTATGATTTGAGTCAGATGTGCCTTTACTAATGCGTCTAGATTGGTTTGCATTAAATTTGTGCAACACTTTCACAATTATATTATGTGTTGATTCAGGGTTTCCCGCAGAAAATTTGTTAGTTAAGGTGGTAAGGTTGTGCAGGTGGGCAGGCTGGGGGCGTGGCAATCAAAGGGGCGGGGCCTATGCATCATGATGAAAATATTTTTATTTAAAAACTCAAATAAAACTCAATTTTGAAGAAACTATGACAGAAAATGAACACATACTAGATTATTAATGAATTAAATGTTTTATCAACAGGCTAGTTATCCTCCAGACATTGACGGACCATGTCTTTCTCTCATTTCGGCCATGTGGCGCGTGCCCGCTCGCAGTGTGAAGTGCGTCCACGCTATTCTCCGAGATGCACTTGACGGCCTTTTGTGCAGCAAATTTTTTATTTGGACGACCTTGTTAAGGTGGTAGGGTATCCCAGCTTAGGTGGGCCGCCCGAACTGAAAAGTGCTGCGGGAAACCTGTGATTAAAGTGACCATGAATTTAAACTTAAAAACTTTTATTTTTCATTTAAAAAGGAATAAAGCAATGTTTTTATAAATTACTTATCAGTGCGTTGGATAATTTAAAAAAGTGCCCTCTTAATCTTTAAAAAGAAACGTTCATTTTAGCAATTACATTTATATCAATACTTATGGATATGTTATAAAATTCCAATGAAACTTCCTTTCGTTGTGATTCTAATAAAATGGCAACTTTTTTCAAATACATTAATAGTTTAACATGACGTCATTTAAAAAAAAGATTCTAGTTTTAGTCAACAGAATAGTCAGAATAGCATTTTTAGCAACAGTTTTTAGTGTAAACAGAAGTTAAGCTTGTTTGTTCCTTAAAACAAATAGTTTCCTGTTGCTGTTCCTTAAAAATGTCCAAAATGAGGAACGAAATTCCTTTTCTTAGTGCATCACGGTTTAAAAGGTGTTTCCACTTACGATGTCCTTTGAAATCATCTATATTTAAGAACAGAAGAAAACATGTTTCCCAAATGCATCTCAAATGTTTTCGTGCTTGTTGTAATCGCAAACTATTCCAGGATAACGCATCGTTTGGCTCCGTATGTCATTGTACTCGATTCAGCACTGATGATATGAGCAACATCAGCTAAGAATGTGTTTGTGTTTGTTTAACTGTTACTATTTAGAGCACGTTTTTAATGAAAACTGTATGTTGGTGGATGACCGCATCTGTGTGTGCGTGTAAATATGATTGGGAACCCCTAATCATGACTCTTTAAAAAGTTCTTCCATAAGTCTGCTCATTTAATAGGCAAACTTTACATTAACTCTACTAGACATCACGACTGAACTTTATATATATTTTTAAATTAAATTTTAAAGCCTGTGTGTGTGCTCGCAAACCAAAAACACACACACATACACACACTGTTCATTTACATACCTCGCATTCATGGTGAGTGATAAAACCATTTTGACAGACCTGAGGGAAATTGTGCTTTGTCTGCCAGATCGAATGGAAATGATTTTGGGAGCCATGAATAGCTCAAGTTGTTAAATATTTGGCCCTGTTATGTGAATGTCAGAGGTCTCTGGTCGCTCATATCGTCTTTACTGTATTTACGTGTGTACTGTATGCAATAAATATTGTGTACAATAACTGGAATATAAGTTGGAAAATAGTGCTTATATTTAGTGGTTGAGATACAAATAGTTTGATGCATTGGGGTTTAAAAATTCTGGCATATGTTGCGTTTTATATATTTGGTTTATTTGCTATTCCTGAAATATATGATAACATATGCCTTTGGTTTAGATTAGATATTACCTTGATAGAGAGGACATTATCTTTTTCCATTATTAAAAATGAAAATTTATAACCAGAAGCCATTTTACCTGGGAGACACTTACCTTAAGTAACCCAGCAAGCACATATGGCACATTATTCATGCTTCAGTGAAAGTAATTTAATCTCTTTTTTGGAGTTTGTCTATTAAATGAAGCAGACTTGTTGAAACAGGCTTTAAGTTAGTTTTTAAATGAAAGAAAGTCATGCAATAAATAAATTGATGTTGATTTGTAGTTGGCAAATGGTGCTAAGATAATTTGACAGATCATATCTTTTAGATCAAAATTGTACAAATTCTGAGATATCCATCAGTGTTTTTAGAATTTAAAAAATGACAGAACCTTTTCCGGTCAACTAAATCTCTGTTAATCTTCCAGCACTGAGTGCATGTGACATATTGAAGCTGAATCATTTCTGATTACACCACTCTTGAAAAATTTGATCCGATTGTGATCTCTTCATTCTGGCTGTTGATGCCATAACTTATTCAATTCAGATTTCAAGGTGCAGTAAAACTGTATTTAGCTAGGCATAGATGAATAATAAGAGTTGTACATGGTTATGACATATCATGAGCCTTAAACACGATTGTTTCCTCCTTATGTAGCCTAAACCTCGTTCATATGAGGTAAACAGGCCAATCTTAAAGGGGCCATGGCATGAAAATCTGACTTTTTCATGTTTAAGTGCAGTAATTGGTGCTTCTGTCAACGTAGAAAATGTGAAAAGATCAACCCAGTAACTCAGTTTTGGTAAACCATTCTTTGCAAGCACGTGAAAAAATAGGTCATTTAAATTTGGCTCTCCTTATGATGTCATAAGGAGCTCTCATTATAATAATACCACCCCTTCATCTGCACTATCCAATCACAGCACTGCTATTTAGTGCAGAGAGAAAATAGTTCACAGAACAATTGAGTTTCAATTTCAACAAACCACCATCATTGCGATCAGTGTTTGCACTTCATCAGCTCATTTGCATTTTAAAGGACACACTCAAAATGGCACATTTTTGCACACACCTACAAAGTGGCAATTTTAACATGCTATAATAAATTATTTATATGGTGTTTTGAGCTAAAACTTCACATATGTGCTCTGGGGACACCAAAGTTTTATTTGACATCTTAAAAAATTATTGTGACATGTCCCCTTTAACATAACACCAACTGTGACGTTACAGTCGAGATGTAAACCCCAACATTAAATTACACATTCAATTAAGTACAAAGATGTTATATAGCTAAAAACAAAGTTGTGAGAGTTAGCGCTTTATGCTAGTTAATGCTATATGCTAGCATTTAGGCTGAAGTTCTACTATTGACGTTACAGTTATGTTTTGCAGGTCCATACTGAAAAAAAACCCACAAACTTACCACTCAGCAATGTTCATTTAACAATCTTCAAACAATTGATTATACTTTAATTTATGTATTTTCGTCTGATACAGACTTAAGGTCTGTTTACACACACACAGAGCTACTGAACTGAACTGCTCTGAGAAACAGCCAATCAGAGCAGAGCTCAAAATAAGGTAATAATAGACCATTTTATTATGGGCAAGACAGATCCTAGGCTTGTAAATGGACATGTAAAACCGTCTTTGTATAATTTACTTAATAAAGCCACATACCTCCTATGTAGATATCAAAGAACAGATTTAACAGATTATTTCAATGCATTCTTTGGCAGCTTTAACTCTTTTAACTTGAGCTGTTCAAAGGCAGAGACTACATCTGTATGGGTTTGTAGTTCTTTTATGATTATTATATGTCTTTTTGAGAATGGGATTTTGTGTTTGTCTTTTTAGATGCGGCAGTGCACCGTTGGATCATATCTCACTGAATCGGTTATCCAGTATGAGAAAAAGATACAGGTATGAATTTGTACTCATTTCTCAATTTATTTGTGACCCTAAATCAAAAAACCAGTAGCCAACAATAAATTGTATGGGTCAAAATTATAGCCAAAATAATTTTATGACGTCAGCGCCGATAGCCGTATAAAGCATATTTTGTGTGAATAAATGACAGATTTTTGATATCGGGTACATCGCATGACATTTACACATAGCTCATCGGCCACTCATCATTTCAACTAGTCAAAAATTCCTCATTCCAGAAATAAATGCTAACTGGAGACTGTGATTGCGTGGAATGTTTGGATGTTTCATTTGAAGAAGAATGATGCGAGTTTAGCAGAACACAACGCCGCTGCGTTTATTATTTCCAGAAGGTCTGTTTCAAAGTAACTTGTTTGTGCATGTGCGAGTGGGTCAGTGGAGGGAGAACCTATCAGATGTCCTCCAAGCTTAAGCCACCGTGTCAAATGTTAGCATTTTTTAATGTTAAACAAATGTGTTTTTATTTTACAAATGACATTTTCAGGGTTCCACCTGCAGTATCAAGTGTTCAAGTAAGCGTACAGAAAGTGAAAAGGAAAACAGACGTAAAATAAAATAAAACTATGCCTTCTTCACTGTGTGAATTGAACATATGTTGCTCTTTATTGAAGCGTACGTTATTAAGTTAAGTGCAGATGTCTTTCGAAAAAGTTCAGTTTTGACACATTTTCAAGTTATTATTTTACATTCTGACTATGACACAACCTACTGTGTTTACATGAATAAGTAGCCAAGACGGTCGATTTGATTTAATTTCTGAGTGCCGAGTTATTGCAAGTACTTGTCATAAAGCATGTACACAAAAAAATGCTAGGCAATCAGAATGCGCACTAGCTCTCAATGGGTCACATTCACTAATATTTGCATACGTTTTTTTGTATTTATATGCACATTTGAACTTTCAATTCAATTTAGTTTCTATTCAATTTAATTTATATAACAGTTTTCACAATTGTTTAATTGTTTCAAAGCAGCTTTACATTAATAAAAGCAGGAGAAACACAGAAAAATTGGTGGACAACTATAGCAGCAAATTACAGTGGCTAAGATTAAACCATACAAGGGAGCGTAGTAATTATGTAACGTATAGAAGAGGGTGCTAAGTTAAGCCAATGTCAGCTGACTCCCTAGGGGTTGAAAAAAACTCCTAGGAGAAAAAACCTCCCAAGCTTTTTAGTCAGGAGGAAAACGTCCTAGGAAAAAAAACCTGGAGAGAAAGCCAGATATAGTTAATTCTACAGATGATATACTATATAATAGGTATTATTTAATACAATTTTATGGGAATTAAAACATTGAAACATTTTCAAGTAGTTTCCCGGACAAGGATAAGCTCAAGCCAGGACTAGACCTTAGTTTAATTAGGAAATATACCTAGTTTAAACAAACATGCCTTACTAAAAACATTACTTGTGTGCATTTTAAGGCAAAACAAAGGGCACTGATGTATTTTAAGATATGTTGTTTTAAGTTTGAACCGCTTTTACATTTGTTTTAGTCTAGTACTAGTCTAATCCCCGAATCTGCCCCATTATTTATTTATGTATTTATTTATATATATCAATGTAACGGGCCAGCCGGTGGTCGTTGGTCAGACATCGGCTGGGCATCATGTTGCAGGAAGGCCAGTAAATCAGTGGTGTGATGACCTTCACAGCAGCAGGAACTGGGTCTGTTGGTCTCATTGTCCTCGGGATCAAGGAAACGACAGGGAAAGAGAAAAAAATCATCTCAGTTCCAGATAGGCTAGCTATTGCGGCATAAGTATATTACCCAGACGAGTTATGTGAATACTTTGTTCCAGACAAGCTAACTATAGCGGAATAAGTACATTTACTACACAAATTCTGCAAATGCTTTGTTAGAGAGAAATGTCTTTAGTTTAGACTTAAAGTGATCGACTCTGTCTGATTCTCAAACATTTTTGTTAAATCATTTCAGAGCTTAGGGTCTAAGTAGGAAAAGGATCGGCCACCTTTAGACATTTTTGATAATCTAGGGATAATTAAGTGACCAGAATTTTGCCAACCGCAGTGTATGTGATGGATTTTATTCTGATAGTAATTCTCTAAGATACAAAGGTGCTAGGCCATTTAAGGCTTTATAGGTTATTAGTAGGGATGTCCCGATCAGGTTTTTTTGCCCTCGAGTCCGAGTCCGAGTCATTTGATTTTGAGTATCTGCCGATACCGAGTCCCGATCCGATACTTCTATAATACATTAAAAAAAAAAGAATAAAGAAGAGCGAAAAACAGAACCAGTCCAGGATGTTCCTTATGTTCCAGCGCATAACTACAGATGTGTTAAAAAATAATGACTATAGAGTATATATGTTCAGGGGTTAAATTGGGGTTTGTTTTGTAGGGAGGCTCTGGGAGGGAGGGTTCGATGGGTAACATGTTTAATCCTGATGACAGCAAAGCCACTGGGTGTGTTTCAATGACATTTTGTATCTCTGATAGGATTTTATAAGTTTCAGTTTTAAAGCTGTGCCACATGTTGACCCAAACTTTAAAACCTGAACTTTAAATTATGCAAATCTATGAGTCTGACACCCTATATGCATTTGGTGCACATGTCATTATGCACAATTGATCAAACTTTGAATGAAGTTATAAGACTTAACCTCCTTGACTCATTCTAGGCATAAGATAGGCTACCCAAAAAGACTCAATTAACAAGAAAAACAACATACTGATTCAGCAATATATCTTATAAATTAGCCATAGAGATTCCCTAAGCTGGTCAGCAGTTAGTTAAAAAATACCTACAGTTAGGTCGTGATTCATTTGTATAATCAAAATACATTATTTTATTAAACTATACAATCAGTTGTATCGAGTTATCTAGTTAACATTTTGTAATGAGATGAGTGACATGGCTATACATACTTTAATACTTTGTTTCTAGACTTCTATTAAGTTTTTTCGACATGGGCACCATTCTTACCTCTCTTTCTCTCTCTCTCATCTCTACAGTAATGTCAAATGCTCCTGCGCGAATGCGCGTTCTTGAGGTTCTGAGTGAGACGCGGAACTGCGTCTGAGCACATGTTGACAATAACGATCAACGCGTCGTTTAAATGAGCGGTAAAAACGCGGTTTTGTCGTGGGTTCCTTGCACGCACGAGTGTGAAGCCTATGAATGAAAGCACGTCAATAGGCTTGTTCGACTTCATGCGGCGCCGCAACAATCGACAGCCGAGAGACGTCAAACTACCGCGAGAGTGATCCGCGAAATCATACGGAGGAGTTTGCTTTTAAATCGCTCTCGTGGAACTTTGACGTCATGCAGCACCACAAGAACCGGCAGCCAGATGAAGTCGAACAAGCCTATTCTCTTCAGTTCACACGCACAAGCGCAGCGCGTACACTGGCGCGGAGCAGAGCGAGAACTTAATGGATTTTAAACCCTGCATATGTATCCGAGTCCTGATCGGGAGGTAACGTCCGATTCCGATCGAGTCTGAAACCACGTGATCGGGGCCGATTTCCGATCACGTGATCGGATCGGGACATCCCTAGTTATTAGCAATATTTTAAAATGAATGCGATATTTAACTGGTAACCAGTGTAAAGATGCCAAATTTGGACGTTTGTGGTCATACTTCTTAGATCAAGTAAGCACTCTAGCATCTGTGTTTTGAACCAGCTGATCTTCTCACGAAAATGTTCTGTCCAGTTCACAACACGTGTGTACACACATGAATTTGTCTTATTGAATTTCGAGTGTTCGGAATGAGAGACCAGGTGCACTATGGTAATTATAGCTAGTAGTGGATTATAAGCCTAGACAATTATTGCGTACATGTGGAATAATTTGCTACAAAGTCCACTATGTGGAGAAAAATCGTGGAATGTTTTCCTCAAAAAATTCTTTTTGACTCAGAAAAACAACAAAAAATAAACATCTTGGATGACATGGGGGTGAGTAAATTATCAGGATTTTTTTTAAGAAAGTGGAGTAATCCTTCCATCCATGTTTCTTTGTCACAAGCATCTTTCCCCACAATCCAAGCAACCACAAGTATCTACTTGAATAGGCAGTTAGCCATAGATAGATATTTTTAGAATAATAGTAAACTCATCAAAGCTCATCAAACCCGGAAATGTACTTCAATCACTGTAGCATGATGCCATCATTTTTTTTAAGAGTGATTGCTGTGTGGTAGTCATTAGCCATATGTTATATATATATAAATAAAATAACCATGCTCTGCTGGAAATGTCAGTTTGTAAATGGACAATCAAAACTTAATAACAGGAACAGCTGAAAAGTACTTGCAAAAATAATAACATCAAAGTTAGAGGAAATGTCAGCGGGAGATTGTAAACAGACTCCGCTTTTACAGTTTGGCTGTAATGTCTTGGTACGTATGCCGTATGGTACTATTTTTGGTTACATCGTTTAACATAAAGCATAATGTATACCTTCCTGTCACAGAAGTCAATCAAATATGAAAATTTCTTATTGTGGGAAAGCATATGGAATCACATTCTTAAGAAGTTAAATGTCCCATTGTTTTGCGCATGCAGCCTTAAAGCCAAGCAAACTAGAGCGTAAATCAAACGTGTTATTCTCCAAGAAATTCCTAGAAGGCTTTCTTAAGAATTTAACTGCAATGTTCTTGTTCAGTTCTCCTGTAATTTGCCCTTTGATCCCTTGTGTTTAACCCCCTGCCCTCCTGCCAGACATGTTCTTTGTGTAGAGCCTGATGCGATGCGGGCCGTGACAGCTCTGGAATGCTGAAATTGCCTTTTTCTAGGAAGATCTAATAGATGGATGACACATACGTGTCTGTTGTTCTTATGCAAAAAAATGACATACATCTTGTTTACCCCATGTATTAAGATCTGTCGCAGATGATGTGATCACAAAACGTCACTATTACCTGAAAATCGAATGTGTCGTCTTGTGACCTCTTGTGCTGCGTATGAAATCGTATAGATGATAAGTACCAGGATGACCTACTACTTCAGTATAGAATTTTAAGTGTGTTTCTTTGGGTTGTGGTTGTTTTGATTATAGGTTAAAGGACAATAACAATGAAAACACAGTGGTTGCAATATGTCCGAAATGCATTCATATTCATGTATTCGACCACTTGGTGATATATCAAAATTTACAAGGTGTCAGATGTTGGACCCCCTCTGATCCCAAAGCAATTCTTTTGTCTTTTTTTATAGGGGTGGGATGTAACACAATAATACTGCCATGCAAAAAGACCATGATGTCCTTTGATAGTTAAAATGATCCGAGTCAGTTTCAAGTTGTTTTTCAAGATGAGATTTATAGCACCATTTGACAAAATGTTCTGTGGTTTTCTCAAATTAATTCTTAACTAAAACTGAAAATTAATTAAAAAATAAACCGTAAAATTGAGATTAGTAAGAAAAGCTTGATGTGGACAGATGTGTTGTTGTTCTGCTGTGTTTGAGTTTGACGTGCAATACTAAAGGGAACATTTTTGCCAGGCTGGGTTTCGAAATCAGATTGTAAAGTGCCAAACGCAAATACCAGACAGGTTTTGTTTGTTTCATTTTCTTTGTTTTCTCTCTTTCGCCCTGCAGGAATGGACTCGGACCATCTAAGGAAGGAGAGGCGCAGTACTCTGTTGTGCACTGTACTGGCTACATCAAGGCCTGGCCACCAGCGGGTACTGCAACCGCACACAGAAACACTCAATAACCGCTGTCATCTTTTCAGTTCAAAGTCGCCAAAAGTGCTGAAGCTGACATATACACAAAAGACATAAAAAGCACATACAAAACAACAGGGCAAAGAGTTGCAGCTTTCGGATCTCCGTATTTTTCTGTGGCCCTGCCACGGACTTTCTTTTCCGTCCTTTCTTGTCCTATTTTTTTACCATTGTCGCTTCGGTTTAGGGTTAGATTTACATAAAATGACATCCCTACCCAAACCCAACTCTAACCCCAACGCCAGGCAACAATTATAAAAAATATAAAAGAATACATCAGAAAAAATAGTATAAAGCAATACTTAAAGTGACATACTAACGCAAACACCAAATCTAACCCTAAACCAAAGCGACAATGGTTTGAAAATAGGAAAACGCAGTTGAATAACCAATCTGTGAGAATGCCACGGAAAAGAAAGTCAGTGGCAGGGCCACGGAAAATTGCGGAGATTCGTGAGAATGCCACGAAAAAATGAGCAAAAAAATCTGTGACTATTCTACCGAACTTTGTGATATCATGTTGGTTTTGAAGTAGCATAACACCGAAGCAAGTGCAGTATCTAAGATAACATCTGACAGTAAAGTGGATGCACTCTGGTTTGGATATACCTCATAAAACACGTTAAACTTGTGCCTTTGTGAACTCCCTGAACTATTTGAACCCTGGAATTTGGTGTTAGTACTTCAGTCTGCAGAGGTGTGTGAAGTTTTGGATGACTCCCATATGCACCCAAGATACCCCCAGTCTGTAATTCCTACAACAGCCATGTGTGCGAGAGAGAGAAAGAGAGAGAGAGAGAGAGAGAGAGAGAGAGAGAGCAGATACTAAAAGGCCAAAACTTGAACTTGTTGCCTCGTGTCTGTGCTGGAGCTCTTCAGGGTTTCATGCAAGCGAATTTACCACATATTTTCTCTGTTTGTGCATTTAAAAATGAATCCCACATGCTTGACATCCTGTGCTTTACGTAACAGCGCAAAATAAGGCTAAAAATAACGTAAAACCTTAATGATGTCATATTGGAATGCAGCGCTTCAAACAAAGACATCTCGTATCGTTTTCATTGCATTAAATGCTAATCACTGCATTAATGGTAAGGAATCACGCTCTGCCTGAAGCAGATGGCTCTGCTATGCGTTGTTGATCAGTTTCATTGCGTTCAAAAACAAATACTACATAACTCCGGTTTAAGTCCTCTTTATTGCTTGATTCCTGTCTGCTTGTAAAAAGTCTGTTTTGCAGTTTAGAAGCTGTAGATTCGTTCAAAACAGCAGTGCATCTGCTTCTGTAGCACAGACCATCTTTGCTGTAGCGTGTCACCCGTCTTTTATTTAAACAAGGTGAATAGCAATCGACATGCCAGGTCGAGGTTGTAGGACAAACTGGTTAGTTTAGCAAAACCAGCATTTACTGCATCTCAGTTGGGAGATTGCAGTATACATTGAATTGTGAACAAAATTTTGTTACTTTGAAATACCTTTTGTGCTGTAAGTCCAGGATGACCAGTGTAGTCCGATTCACAAATGAATAACTTACATGAACCTGTCCTTGTAGCAGTAGCAGAGCGACATGTCCTCATTCAATTCAATGGAAGCTTGCCGACTTCCGTTGACACCAGCGTCTATGACCGTTTGCGACAGGAAGTGGGCGCGTCCAGCGACGCACAAAGTTGAGAAAAGTTTAACTTTATGCAAATGATGAGCGACTTTCAGGTGCGAATACCATTGCCGATAAAAAAACTCCAAATATTGGCTGATATATTGGCCACTGCAATATACACTACATTGTCCAACGTTTTGAAACGAAAATGAGGAAACCAAGGCCGAAAAACCGAAACCGAAAAACCGATATAAATTATTATGCCAATTATTAGTACAAATGCATTCATGGCTATCACTGTGTACTAACTTTACTTGGGGTGTGTGACAGATCACAAAACTCACGGTTCAGATCACACTACAGTTTTTGAGGCACAGATCGGATTATTTTTCAGATCAGCAAAAAGGGGGTGGGGAAAATCTAATAACAAATAAAGAAATTACAAACATTTATAAAAAAGAACAAAGCTGCACATTAATAAGGGCTAACATTAGCATTAGGTACAGAAGTCTTTATTGTATAAATTAAATATATTATTATTTTTAGAGCTATTTGTCTCTTTGTTAGACTTAAGTAGGTTAATTGAGGTTACTGTCTCTTTAAATAAGCAGAGACTGGTTTATGACTGTAATCTATACATACACTTAAGACATAAACAAATGTTTTATTAGAAAAAGAATACTTTGGAGATAATTTTGTTTATATGTGCCCTGTCAATAACAGAAAGATTTTACGTTCGCTTGTTTGCGTCTCACTCGTGTGTGCACTATTGAGGGCACTTAAACGCGCGCGCACACAGAAATGAAGGCGAATCCCAAACAGCGCAGCATAAAAACGTTACGTTGTTTTTCATTGTTTTATTCGGCACATGTATGTTAATGGACTATACAGTATGAGACACATTTGCGCGACTCTCTCTAAAGTTTACACATCAAGAGTTCTGATCTTTGAAGGGCGTACTCACTGTGAAGATCACGTCTGGCCCGGACACAACCGCATGTGCCTCTGTGCGTACTTAAGCGCCTTTTTGCGGTTAAATACATCCACGCTGCATACATGTTGCTTTAGACAAGCACGTGCAGGTCGTGGTTTCTGTTTGCGTCATCATAACATTTCGGCCGTATTGTTTTGGTGATAAAAGTCTTTCGGCCGGGAAAATTTTCGGTGGCCGAATATTCGGTGCATCCCTACTTCCATGGCTTCAGGTGTATAAAATCAATCACGTAAGCATGCAGACACCTTTAACAAACATTTGTAAAAAAGAATGGGTCATTCTCAGGAGCTCAGTGAATTCAAGGGTGGTAGAGTGAAAGGTTGCCAACTGTGCAATAAGTCCATTCGTGAAATTTCCTCACCACTGAATATTCCACGGTCAACTAAGTAATATTGTAACAAAGTGGAAGCAATTGGGAACAACATCAACTCAGCCACGAAGTAGTAGGCCACGTAAAACAGAGCGGGGTCAGTGGCGTACAGTGCGCAGAAGTCAACAACTTTCTGCAGAGTCAATAACTACAGACCTCCAAACTTTGTGTGGCCTTCATGGAATGGGTTTTCATGGCCGAACAGCTGCATCCAAGCCTTACATCACCAAGGTTAATGCAAAGTGTTGGATGCAGTGGTGTAAAGCACGCTGCCACTGGACTCTAGAGGATTGGAGAAGACTTGTTTTCTGGAGCGATGAATCTCGCTTCTATACCTGGCAATCCGATGGACAAGTCTGGGTTTGGCGGTTGCCAGAAGAACTGTACTTGCCTGACTGCATTGTGCCAAGTGTAAGGTTTGGTGGAGGGAGGATTATGGTGTGGGGTTGGTTTTCAGTGGTTGGGGTTGGTCCCTTAATTCCAGTGAAAGTATCTCTTTTAGATATTTTGGACAATTTCATGCTCCCAACTTTGTGGGAACAGTTTGGGGAAGGCCCCTTTCTGTTCCAAGATGGCTGTGCACCAGTGCACAAAGCAAGGCCTATAAAGACATAGATGAGCGAGTTTGGTGTGGAGGAACTTGACTGACCTGCACACAGTGCTGACCTCAACCCAACAGAACATATTTGAGATGAATTAGTGTGGAGACTACGAGCGAGGCCTTCTTGTCCAACTTCATTGTCGGACCTTACAAATGTGCTTTTAGAAAAATGGTCCAAAATTCCCATAAACACACTCCTAAGCCTTGTAGAAAGTCTTCAAAGGAGAGTTGAAGCTGTTATAGCTGCAAAGTGGGGGCCAACTACATATTAAACCCTGTGGATTAAGAATGAGAAGTCTTTCAGGTTCATGTGCATATAAAGGCAGTTGTCCCAAAACTTTTGGCAATATAGTGTATCTGTCTATCACTACTCAAAACCTTTTTAAAGATTTACAGCTGCAAAAACGCAAAATTTTCTTCGGTTAGTCATCAAGTTCATGGCCGGAAAAAAATGACACAATGATACCAGGAAAAGCTTTTCGCAAGTGTTCAGCCAGGCATGATGAGGTCACTGGCAAAGAAAACAGTTTATCGACGAGAACCCGTTACCTTAATTAAAAGGAGATTTAACATTTCTTCTTTAAACAAAAACAAAAACCCTCCACCCTGGACTCCATGTGCCTGTGCTAATTTCCAGTTTACACAACGCAACAACGTCCAGGACCAGTAATCGCTGTGCTACTGCTTTCAGACAAACAAAAGAATTGACTGGACACATTAACAAGCTCCTAAAGCATCTGGGAGATATGATCAACAGATGCTACAAGACTTCTAAACGCGAACACAATTGGTTGGAAGCTTCTAATGGATCTCTGCGTCCAGTTGACATGAGTGTCTTGTTACAAATAAACAGTTTAGTCAGCAGGGTTGACTGGACCCAGTGTACGTCTGACCACTTCTGATCACCAGATGTTGATTGTTTTTTTTTTGCCTGTGACGTCTCTGTTTTTTCATACTGTCTACAATGAGTGTTCTGTCTTGAATGTGTTTTTCAGGCATGACCATTCCTGATGAAGACACTGAAGCGGGTCAAACCAGCAAATACTGCCTGGTTGCGATTGGAAGACTGCAGGTATGCGTCAAAACACCATGTTTTCAAAACAGAGTAGTACTAGAGTGGTAAATGATTTTGGGTTTAACTGACTTTGATTCCTTTCTGTCGGGGGCAATTACATGATATGAGATATCAACCACATAGCAGCAAGCCAAAAACCAACCTGATCACTTTAGCACTTTAGTCATTTGCTGAAAACCACCCACAATTCCTTGGTAATTGTATAATAACATCCTTGCAACCGCAAAGCAATGCCCTTGCATCCACATAGGAATGTTCTTTAAGGCTGTGTCCAAAGTAGCCCCTTATACCCTCGTTCCCTACATTAGTTTGCTAATATAGTTCACTTGAATTGGTAAATGGAAACGAGTGAGTGAATTCGGACACTAAGCGGCGGAAGTTAATTTGGCTCGCACCTCACAGTGAAGAAACAGCAGCTAGCTGTTGTGTGTACATCTGTTGTAATATTGTGGTGGATTATGGGATTAAATAAGTGCACTTGATAATGCCCACTATAATTTTGCACACTATTAAAGGATTACTTCACTTTGATAAAACAAATCCTGAATTTACTCATCCCATGTCATCCAAGATGTTTGTCTTTATTTGTTCAGTCGAGAAGAAATTAAGTTTTTGAGGATTACATTACAGGATTTTTCTCCATATAGTGGACTTTAGTGGACCTCAACAGTTTCATTGCAGCTTTACTGGTCTCTAAACGAACCCAAGTGAGGCATAAAGGTCTTATCTAGCGAAACAATTGTAATTTTTATCCAAAAAAATTAAAAATAACTTCTAAACCACAACTTCTCGTCTTGCACCAGACGTGTGATGCGCCAGCATAACCATACGTAGTACGTTATTATGTCAAAAAGTAACGCGATTCATATGTGAAACGCACACTTACGGACCATTTTAAACAATAAACTGACACAAAGACATTAATTAGTATCATTCCACATACAACAACGTCGGAACGGTTCACTTTTTCCACACTTGTACACGCTGGAGCGGTAGTTTCGCATATGTCATGCGTGGCTTTTTGACATGATTACGTAATACGTAAGGTCACGCTGGCGCATCAGATGGTTAGCGCATCACGTTGCAGTAAAAAAGTTTTTTTTTTTTATATTGATCGTTTTGCTATTGTGTGTGTGTACTCACACTATCCAAACCAAACCACGCTCAGGCGCGTTTGATCCCCAAAGCCTGGTTCGTTTGACTAGTGTGATAGCTCTGTACCGCGTTTGGGCGCAGATTGGTTAATCGCGCCCCTGCCGGGTTGATAATGTGAGTGTGCCCAATGTGAGCTGCATTGAAACTGTAAACTGTTGAGGTCCACTAACGTCCACTATATGGAGAAAAATCCTGGAATGTTTTTCAGAAAAACTGAATTTCTTTTCGACTGAACAAAGAAAGCTAAACATCTTGAATTACATGGGGGTGAGTAGATTATCAGAAATTTTTAAAGAAAAAGGAAAAATTCCCTCAAATAGTGCACTATTTAAGGCTATAGGGAGCTATTTTGGACACATCCTATAACTTTAAAGCTGCCTAGCAACACTCTGGCAACTATCCAAAGCACTTTATCATTTAAACAGTGGCTTTAGCACAGGCAAGCATCACTCACATTCTCTTCAGAATTTGTCTATTTTTTTATTTACATCATTTTCACATTCATATCATATCTCTGTGAGAGGAATCAATGAACTATGAAGCATTTATCTTAAAAATATCACAGTTGCAAAGTGTGGAATTTGAAATTGTACACAAAACACTTAGTCTTATTTGCTCGCTACATTAATTTCGAAACTTTCGACAAAGAACCTTGTCGCCTCTAAACTAATAACAAAGTAATGCACTGTCTCTGCAAAAATACTTGCTGTTGTCTTTAATAAGCATGAGTAAAACTTTTGTTGTTGAAGCAGCGCTTTATACTAGAATACGTTTCTGGTGTATTATAGACTATAAACTCACAATCGTATCGTTATTCCCAGGGTATTGCACTAATATGTTTGCCTTTATAATAATATAATGCATTATAAGACCTTTCAGCAGTCGTGTAAAAAGTTTAAATGAGCAAATGTGACCATTTTATATTAAGGATGTTTGCTTCAAACAATAAATCCTTTTTTTAAATAACGATTTTATTCCTTTGTTTTATCCCTAAAGGTGACCAGTTCTCCCGTTTCAATGGATATGAACGGCCTCTCTGTGCCGACAGAATTCCTCTCTCGCCACAACTCAGATGGCATCATCACTTTTGTTGATCCTCGTTGCATTAATGTGATTGGCTACCAGCCTCAGGTCGGTCAATTTCCAATGGATGTTCAGTAACACTTTATTTTACGGTGCCTTTTTATATGTAATAATTATAGTAATAACAGTACATTTTGGATAAGCACAGGTAACTAACCCTTAGTCAAACCCCAACCCTATAGTAAGTGCATGTTGTTAGTTCATATTTCTCAATATTTAAAGGTGCATTGTGCTACTTTTTTTTTTTAGAAGGATCTAATGTATAATATACATAATTGTACTATCAGTGGTGTATAAAGAGCTTACAAAATGAACTGTATTGCTTTTATTACCGTAGATTGAGACATTTTTATCCCCTTACATGGAATCGCCATTTTGCACCGCCGTGTTTCTACAGTAGCCCTAAACGGACAAACTGCTCTACAGAGTGCTTTTCGTCAAAACGTTGTCTCACACAATGACATGTTTGTCCTGTGGCGGCTACGGTAGCTTCTTTATGCGTTTCGATAGGCAAGGGCGAGCTGTGTTCTGAGCCATTGGTTGGAATTCACAGTCTCACCCCTAGATGTTGCGAAAAAATCCCTTTAAATGGGAAAATAATGTTAAATAAAGTGTAACTGGATGTTCTTTAAGGAATCGTTGGCTCAAAACAGGTGCTACTGTATAGTTAATTGGTAGAGCATTGCATTAGCATTGCAATATTTCATGGGTTCAAACCCAGGGAACACGCATACTGATAAATTGTATACCTTGTAATGCACTTTAAGTTGCTTTGGATAAAAGCATCTGCCAAATGCATAAATGTAAAATTTGATAATCAAATAATCTGTCATCACAAACCCTAAAAGACATGGGTTTTGAAATGTTGACTGCCAGAGAGTTTTTGACAATTTTCATATCCTGTTTGCTTTCACTGAGACGTGACCTTTAGCATAGATCAGTCGTGAAATCACACAACCAAAAGGCATTTTACAGCTTTAAGTATTTAAGATCTCCCAGTGACTTATCTTGGCCCCGAAGCCGCAGTTGCTAATGCACTAAGTGTTTGACAAGTAATGAGAGCTTTACCACATCAAACATTAATATGGCTGTTCATTTTATTGTGTTTACACAGGATCTTCTTGGCAAAGATATTTTGGAGTTTTGTCATTCGGAGGACCAGAGCCACCTGCGAGAAAGCTTCCAACAGGTACATCGACCACTATTACATCCAAACACGGCAGCCAGCTTTATATAGCCAACGTACGAGAATAAACTGTTTGATTGACACGTACCCCAGTTTATTTTTTGTGATGATTATTTGAAATATTGGACACCCCTCTGATTTTATGAAATTTTAAATACTTGCACAGCAGTGTCTGTCTGTGAGAAAATATGCAGAATTGTTTCTATTTATCATGAGATTTAATAGACCATTTTGGAGGAGACGTCACAGTTACGTCACTAAAGCTGGGCGCGCAATGTGGTTGCAGAAAAACAGTGGAAATGAATTAGTCACGAGTGAAACGAGCAAGATAACTCACTAGAAAATGTCCTGTTGTGCTGTTGAGTGTTAGAATAGGAATGCCAAAAAAGATGTTTGCAATAAGCCCTTAAACTGACAGACTGGAGCGATGAAATCATCTGGAAATCTATAAATAATTAGAATAGAAAATAAGTAGAGAAGATGTCCGTTGTTCTGTCGAAGTCTGTTCCCTTTATGTGTTTCTTATAGCGTTTTTTCACGTTACATTTATAATTTATTCCGAATAAATGTTTTTTTATACTGAAAAAGCATAAGAAATATTTCATAATTATTTTAGTTTTCTATTATTTCTTTTTATTTCCTTATATCTTAGCTTATGTCTTCTTCCTGTTTATTCTAAAATTATGATGTTTACATACTTAATAAATATATAAATATAGCCCCCCCCCACACACACACACGATGTAAAGTGTTATTAATATATAAACAGGCCTTTTTAATTTATGTGTAAACATAACACTTTTATAATAGTTTTAGAACAAACACATAAGTTATAAATATAAAGAAAAAATAATAGAAAACAGGAAAATGATTAATTATTTAATAAACATTATTATATAGAATGCATGATAGTATTGCTTTTATATGTACTTTAGCGATTCAGACTGTAAAAATAATTGATTTAGCAAAAAAGAACAATACATATACATTATATACCAGCATATCAGTAGCCAAGCAATTTAAACTTTTTATTTATCTAAAAAAATAAATGTAACGTGATTAAAACGCTAAAAGAAACATTGCACTAAAGGGAAACATGGGGGAATCAGACTTCGACAGAACACCGGATCCATATCACAGTTTAATGCTAAAACACTTCTCACCGCTACTGCAGAGTTTTTTGCAACCAAATTGGCTCCGCCCACAAAAAAACGTCATCTCTGTTTTTAAACACGAAAGTGGTCTATAGGTCAAATAGAGAATCCTGATATAAGATTTTGTCCACTATATTATTATATGTCTCTTATAGGGAAGGGACACACCAAACCGATGCCAACAAAGTAGCGCAGACTGTGAGATGTGATAACTTTCTGTACCAGCAGGTGTCAGTAGTCGGTGTTCATTACTTAAAATGGAACCAGAACTTGTGAATGCTCGGATGCCAAACAAACAAAGCAATGTTCGCTTACCAGTTTTGTACAAATCCAGCTCACCACAGGCGGAATCGAGATATCCGTAATGTCTTTTGAGCCGTATCTTTAAAAAATATTTGCGTATTGGGAAAAAATGAGTATTCTGTGCGTTCCAGCTTTGTTGTTTGCTTGGTTCGTCACTTTAATTTTTCTTGTTGTCCATTGATTGCTATGCTGATCAGCCAATCAGAATGATCCGACTCCCACACGTTTGTCAATTCGACAAACAAAAACTTTAAGTAGTTTGGTTTCTTGCTTTCCATCACCCCAATTTTATGCACATTTTGAATCATCGCATTAGAAATGAGTGATGGAAATGCAAAATTATAAATTAAAATACCTTAAAGCAACACTATGTAGTTTCCATGTAAAAATGACTTACAACTCCCCCATGTGGTTGAAAAGCGCAACAGTGCCTGTTATCAGACACTCTTCTGCAGGCAGGGGGAGTGGCGGGGCTGTGTGCTCTACCCTCCACCGCCACTTTCATAGTGTGCTTGTAGCAGCTAGGAGGCTGCTCAGGTTGCAGCAACAGTACAATTTGTCCAGTTAAAAGTTGTTCTATCACTGAAATAATTTTAGAGACATTATTTAAAGGTATAAAAACTACATAGTGTTGCTTTAATTCGCAAAAAGGTGGGTTTTGACTTATGCGAAAATATGTAAATGGAAAAATGGAAACGCATTTGCCCAATAAATTCTGACGTAACAAACATTAAACCCACGTGACTGACCATCTAGCTGTATCAGCGGACGTCGTATGTAGCATATATGCTCCTCGAACCCGTCTCAGTGCCCTTGCTATTCCTTCTTCTGTGCACAGCATTCAGTTTGGCAATTACAAGCTGTACTCCAAGTAAATTTATAACCAATCGTAACTACATCCTATCTCCATTTTCTAAGCGTGCCTTTTTTGTTTACTGTTGGTTACTAGGTTACCGATCCCACCGCCATTCGCTCGAAGAACTTGATGATAACGCACCTAATTCGCATTTGTTTTTTTTTTTGTTTTTTTTTCACTAATTTTGAAAAGATTCGAATGTCAACCGTTGGCTTGGTGTGTATCTATTTAATTAATGCGTGATGTCCAAAACATGACAAAGTTTGCAAGTAAAACTCAGCACCCTCTGTGTGAACTGAAATTCACTCTCATTTTGCGTTTCATGCACTTAATAAAAGGGGGGAGGGGGCATTTCGGAGACGATTGCTTTACAAACAAGGCCCAGTTCAATGCCGGATTTGCAATTCGTTTACAACTGATGGACCATCCTAACGTTAAAATACCCCTTTGAGAAGTCGGAACCACAGGCAGTAAATAAATCAAAATCTAATCTCAAGTGTTTTGTTTGCAATCGGAGCATCAGTGCACGTAATATAAAAAACACGAACAAAGCTGTGCTGTACTCGTAACTCTTTATCTTCTCCCACCGTATTCTTTCAAGAGTTCCACCTTTTTCCAAAAAAAAAAGGCTGTTCTGTCATTTACAAGTCTGACAATGTGAAAAACTATTTGAAAATATGAAGGATT
This sequence comes from Paramisgurnus dabryanus, assembly GCF_030506205.2. Classification (NCBI taxonomy): domain Eukaryota; kingdom Metazoa; phylum Chordata; class Actinopteri; order Cypriniformes; family Cobitidae; genus Paramisgurnus; species Paramisgurnus dabryanus. The sequence goes on along the minus strand of NC_133338.1, from coordinate 6,893,369 downwards.
GAATACTACTCTATAGGTACCCAAGATTATCACGAGTTTGGCAGAAACTGTGTGTGTTATGTGAGCTTTAAAATAAAACTTAAATGTCTCAGGCTGACATTTAACTAATTCGATCCCACCTTTGATTTGCGAATATTAAAAATAAGACATTTACTTCAGTGCATAACACTTCAAATGTGTTTCTGGGTCCAAGTTACTCTGGAGCAGGCCAGAGATGATCTGAACTCTGTACTCCGTTTCAGATGTTTCTCCGTAAATTTATTCAAAACACAAAGTTGATCCCTAAATGCTTAACATTACAAAAAGGTTTCTCTGCAGTATCAAAGCTGCAAATATAAATTCGCCATGACCTTGTTGTGACAGTAACTCCACGTATCCCACAATTCTTTGTCCTCTCAGTCGGTGGACCTGACTCTTGTGTGATTTTGTTATTCAGCATACGGCTCTCCGCTGAGTCGGTTAAATGTTTTAGATTGACCTCCGCTGAGAGGAATTCGCTCAGACGACGGTAAGCACCTATGGAGTGCGGTGAAGGAGGTGGATTGGCTGCTTTTACAGTCTTCTGTTTTACCTCCATTTAAAGATTTTACCTCGGTTCCTCCTGCTGTTGTTTTTATTTCTTGTTTTATCCCTTTGCCAATTAAACCTCAAGCTGTTGCACGTTCATCAAGAACTCTTTGACTTCTAGTCCACCTTCTTCCTGTTTTTCTTTCTCTTTTTTTCAGTCTGGCTTTTTGTCTTTTGGTCTTTTACAGGCCTTTAACTCTCTCTCTCTCTCTCTTTTTTCATCCTGCTCTTTGTTCTTCAGTATGCTTGTCTTTTAAGAGCTTTGTCCTTTCTCTTTAACTTCCTGTCTGGGAAGTCATCAGTATTCTCATCCTGACATTCAAACACAGTCGTGCCAATGCGTGCCGCTTTGGGTGGCTGTATTCTAACCCCTTAGGATTGTATTGTGGGCTAATTATTATTTTTTGCCCCCCGGACGATTGCGCCCAGTTTATTACGTGCTCGGGTTTTTTAAAGACCCTCAAATGCTTTTTGGAGAAGGCCAAGGTTGAGTGGTCAGCGCGACACAAAGAGATTTGTGGAAGTACTTCCAGTGTTTCTCAGCGTAGCTCTGTCGACTGCTGATAAAGACGCATCTGGCTGATGTCCAGAAAAAAGCTTGTAGATAAACGGAGGCCTTCAAAACTTGAGACCACACATAAGATGACGTGCACTCGCTGCCCTTTGCTGAGCACATACACCTGTTTCTAAAGCGTATCTAAGTCTTATCTTGTACTTATGAAACCGAGTGGAACAGCGAAACAGTACAGGAGGCAGTAAAGACTGGTGATGGTATGTTATTCTTGGCCCCATGTCTCTGCATTGATTTACACAGATGTCAATGGCTATACCAATATGCAATTACAGGGTTACTTGAATCCATTTGACATTTGAGTACTAGTGGATTTTTCCTTGACAGAGTCCCTCGCTTGGAGATTTGGAGACCGTAATTCATAAATGAATGAAAGCTGTAGTGAGATTAATATCTGTAATCCAGATTTCCCAATTCCTTGGCTTCATGTCAAGCACGTTTCTGATTGTGAACTGCATGATTTATGAACTTTGAATGTTTTTCCGAAAAAACATCTTTGTTGTCTTTTAGCCGAGTAATAATAAATTGCTTCGCATCTGAAACAACTTACATATGACAAGCCGCTAAACGCCTCCGTCATTAATGGGATGACGATTTTAACCGAATGCTCTCGACATATAATATACATTCATCAATACTTTCACTTCAATCCGCTTAATCCTGGTCTCAGGCCATTTAGAAATACAGATTTGTTGGCAAAATCCATTAAATGCCACTTTGATTTTTCTGCAAACTTTGAGTACCTGGACCTCATCACATGCATCACAGCGCCAACTAATGTGTGTTTCAGTTTCTACAATTTTACATGACTTTTATATTTTGCAGTGTTTCTAGTTGCATCTCAAGTGATTTCGCAACTGTTTACTATGTATGTGGTTTTCCAAAAAAGCTTGCTTCCACTTAGAGGGTTTTGCAGCCAAAGACAATCAAATGTGTTAAAGGGGACATATCATGACAGCACAATTGAGTTTCAATTGCAACAAATAACCATTATGCCGATCAGTGTTTGCATTTAATCAGCTTATTTGCATTTAAAGGGACACACCCAAATATGGCCATTTTTGCTCACACCTATAAAGTGGCAATTCTTGTAAGCTATAATAAATTACCTGTGCAGTATTTTGAGTTTAAACTTCAAATACACTTTGGGGATACCAAAGATTTATTTTACATCTTAAAAAGTCTCATAAAACGTCCCTTTAAATGGAAATGAAATTTCTAAAGTGACATTTGTGAAAATTAATTATTTCAATTGCTGACTAAAAACCTTTTTATTGCCATTTACTCTTTCCCCACCATTGACGAGTTATCCCGTCAATTAAGAGAAAACATGAAAAAACGCGTTCCTGGTGAGTTTTTATGGTTATCTGTACTAGATGGCTAGATTACCCAATTTATTAAAAAAGTGAAGCAAAAAATAATTTATTAATTTTAAACTTTGTGTACGTTTTGATCTTCGTTCTGAATCTGATTTATAACAAAATTCCTTCACAAAAATGCAATTATTTCAGCTTTTTGCACAAAAATTTATATTTTTTAAGAAAAATACCCATATTTAAGAGTTTATAAGCTTAAGAGTTTAATACAAAAATTGATTAAGAGTTGAAAAAAATTGATAGGATAAAACTTTTTTTTTAATTTGTTTGTTTGTTTTATTGTTTGTTTGAAAGCAGAGGGTCTGTTCTTTCATTTGATACACTACAAAAAATTTTTTTTCAAGAAAAAAAATCTTAGTATTTTTGTCTTGTTTTCAGTAAAAATATCTAAAAATTTTTAAATTAAGATGCTTTTTCTTGATAAGCAAAACGACCTTAGAATATAAGTCTAGTTTTAGACCAAAAATATCAATGTAAGTGATTTTGTGCATAAAACAAGCAAAAAAATTTAAACAGTAAATTCAAGAAAAATTCATGCACAAAATCAATTACATTTGATATTTTTGGTCTTAAAACTAGACTTATTTTCTTGGGTTGTTTTGCTCATCAAGAAAAAGCATTTTAATTTAAGAACTTTTAGATATTTTTACTAAAATCAAGACAAAAATACTAAGAATTTTTTCTTGAAAATAATGTTTTGCAATGTATATTTGTTTATTTGTATGTTTATATATTTGTAGAAAAGTTTTTCCAGGAAAGCATTTTGTGAAACTTTTGTAAAAAATCAACTTTAAAAAAAAGGCTGGTGGGGAATGATATAAATTATAAGCAAAAGTAAAATTACTGAACCTAAACATAAGAGTCTGGTAAAAAAAATGTATTAACAAGAAAACATGTCAGACGCACTTTTTTTGTCAGACGGGTTTTGCATGTGACCTCTTCATATTTTACTACTCATCAAACCCAATGCCTTTTTACCTGGCTCCCTTACATGATAAAGTCTTACCTTTTCCGCTCCTGTTTCACTTAAGTAAATGTGGTTTCATCAACCTTTCACTTCATTCATGTCAACATTTCCCAGTGTTAGGCTACTATAGTTAACTTGTTAGATTGTTTGACATATCTTCAAGACATTTAGGAGGCCTTTATTTCTATGCTCAGATACATCAAACACCGACTACACTTACAGTAATGCTTTTCTGACAATGTCAGCAGCACTTTTCATTTGAAGGTCAAAGCGGCGTGTGATGGCAGTGTTGAGAGGTGCGATGAAGCCTCAAACATTAGTTTTTTTCCTATTAAGACATTCAATTCTAAAATTGAAAAAGAGAAATAGCCTTTCGTCGCCAAGAATAATATCCACTCTTAATGCGGGGTATACACTTAAGGGTTCAACTTACGTTTTCGTTATTCCCCGCTGTGTGGTTGACTCTTCTGTTTGTTTAAATGAGCTGTTTAAGATACTTTGTCTAAGATAAGTTTATTTTTTATTATTGTCTTTTATGCTCTATTGAGTGGAAAGCTGTTTTCTCAATGCAAAGCATTTTTTCCCAAACACTTGGACAAGCTCGGATAAGAAGGGCTGATTAGAAGGAATGTGAATGTTAAATAGTTGCTCGTGTCTGTATGAGCTCAAAACGGGGTCCAGTTTTTATCACACCTTCATGTATTTTTTTATTTTTAAATGTCTCTTATTTGGTTCATGTTTTGGACCCTATTGGGAGCTTTTGGTAACAGTTTCGGTATTTGCTGTGAAATTGAATGAACATAGTTTGCATATTTCTTAAATGAAGACGATTACCAGCCTGTAAAGCATAAAAATGAAACAGATGTTTTGCAGCGCACAGATTTTTTGTTTTGTTCGTCCACTGGAGCTATTTTGGGCCGTGCCAGTCTTACAAATGTACATTCCCAAGAGGTTTAAATATGTTGTAAATTGAAGTTAATTGAATCCCTGTGCTTTCTTGTTTTGTTTAGGTAGTGAAGCTGAAAGGCCAGGTCCTGTCGGTCATGTACCGGTTCCGGATGAAGAACCGCGAATGGATGCTCATCCGAACGAGCAGTTTCACCTTCCAGAACCCTTATTCAGACGAGATCGAGTACATCATTTGCACAAACACAAATGTGAAGTATGTCAAGCATCGATCTCTCTCTGGTATTCTGTTATCGTCTTATCTGTTGGATTCTGTCCTTCTGTTGTTTCATTTCGTATCTTCAAAAAATCACAACTTTTCTCAGCAGACTGTTTAAATTAACTCCACATTTGGGCACAGTGCTTTATCTGGATTGCCCAAAATCCGACTGCTAATAATTCCAGCGTTTCATAACAACGCACAAACAAGTGTACTTCTGATGACTGATGGTCTTGTATATGGTTTGTAATTAGCATCAGTCGGGCATATCCACGTGTGTCGCCCCCGGATGATAAGTCTGTCTTTTGTTTACGTGTCCTCGGAGATTCGATCGGTGCCATTTATTCTCCTTCTGTTTAACACCTCTGAAATGAGGCAGCGTGTTCGCCTGTGGTGGTAACAGAAAGAATCAGCTTGATTTATTCTCACATATTTCTTCTGTTGGAAAAGTGCATTTTGCAAGCAAGCCTTATTTACTTTGATCCCTCAGGGGTCTCTATGGTTGTTTGTTGGTTCCAGGTTGGGCTTTCGCTGGATGTGAGGTGAAAAAAGTCTACAAATGTGTGGGTTTTACCCTTACGGTACCATTACTTAACGTAATCTAACCTGTCAACTCACTATAGCTCTGTTTTGATAATCTAGTGAGCTGCTTCTACATATAGGCCTTTACCTTCTAAGGGGACTCCCCTTTGTGAATTTGGGTAGTTTTTGAAAATATACACGCATAGATACAGGTCATTGAAAGACTATTATAATTGAAGACGTTTTCTGGAAAAAAATCCATATTATTCCCAATGTAGTGTAGGATAATATCATAAAAATTCTAGACTTTTTAAGCACACGTGGTAAATTGTTCGCTTTAAATGCTTATATCTTATGTATGCGAATGTTGATTCATACCAAAATGCTTTTTTCATAGTTGTGTTTGACACATAAAAACGTCTCTGGTTACGTATGTAACTGTTTTTCCCTGAGAAGGGAACAAATGCGGCTTCTCCCTTGCCATACCTACTGCGTCCATTTAACGTCGTATTTGGCAATATGTCAGATAGCGATAAACTACTTGGCTCCCGTGTCAGTGGTGAGGCTCTTTTAAGTTAAGTTAAATTTGATATACGCATTCAGACAGACTTACCCTTGGAGGCGTCCCCAAAGTGTCACCACAGTGACGCAGCGCAAGTTCCCTCGAAAGTGAACTTTAACAATGTATCCTAAAAGGTAATACGATGCAACCTTGCTCTGGCTTGAATTGTGTCCCCACATTTAGTCCTTGAATTTGAGGGTATTGGACCTGGAAAGTCCTTGAATTTGAAGTTAACTAAGGTGTTTTGAACCCTGAATGAAAAGCACATTAGAGACTTGACTCGTATTTATTCCAATAGAGTTTGGCTGGTTGCTTATATTTGCTAAAAATGCGGTTTACAAATCGAAAAGATATATAGCACACACAAACAAAATGAAATATTGACATTTTAATATAAAATATTATAAGTGACTAGGGCTGTCAAAAGATTTTTCGCAATTAATAGCATACAAAATAAAAGTTTATGTTTGCATAATATATTTGTGTGTTTATTGTGTGTAATTATTTTATGTATTTTAAAATGTATATGTAAAGTATAAAATGTTTCTTAAATGGATACATGCATGTGTATATATTTATATAGGGGATGGTAATGGCGCAGTGGATAACACACACACCTTTTGTGTGAGGGACCCGGGTTAAAATCCACTGTGACACCCCATTGTGTCCCTGAGCAAGACACTTAAAGCGTAACTAAACCCCTGGTCAGAGCCTGACTCCACCCACTGGCAATATTTGAAAAATGCAAGAAAAGTGGGCAGATACCAAGGAGATAGAGGGGACGAACTAAGTGTGTTGTGAGATCGTAACAAGGGCGTGGTGATCTTGAACCTGCTTACGTCACGATTCATTTTTTGGACCCACCATCCAATAGAAAAATTCAACTGCAGTAGCCAGCGTTCAACCTGAAGAGGGCAGCACTCAGACGTTTTTACACCATATATTGTAGTATTGAAACACTTTACATCCAAATGTCAAAAAACTTACTAAAATCAATGAACAGCACTAATAAAGCCTCAATCTTACAGATCATTAACTAAAAAAAGTTGGTTTAGGGTTTAGTTACTCTTTAACCCAAGCAGTTGTAAGTCGCTTTGGATAAAAGCGTCAGCTAAATGAATAAATGTAAATGTAAATATAGACACAGTCCACACACATATATTATGCCAAAACAAACTTTTATTTTGTATATTTTGTGATTAATCTTTTGACAGCCCTATTAGTGACCCTGTTAGAATCAATACTATAGTTCTACTTTTAATGTGTTCCTGTGGCTTAATTGGTAGAGCATTGCGTTAACAATGCAAAGGTCATAGGTTCGATTCCAGAAAATATACATACTGATAAATAATCTTGGATAAAAGCGTCTGCCAAATGCAGCAAGTATCATACAGTACCGTATAATGAGAATATCTTATAGCGCGCAATGTGTGGTAATATATATATATTATTAACAGAATGGCCTGTATGTCCTAAAACCCAAGGTCTGACCCGAGACCTGATCTGGTTCTGGTCAAAAAATGTCAGACACTACACTGTCATAAAAAATGCTCAAAATGGTCTAAATGGTCCCAAGCTGTCACTGAGGCAGTATCAATACTAATATGTACCATTTAGGTACAGTTATTCATACATTTGTTACCAATATGTATCTTTGAGGTCCTAATATCTCTCTTCAGGTGCAAAGCTATACTTTTTGAAAGGGTACTGCCCCAGTGACCACTAGGGACCATCTTTTGACAATTTTTTTAGACAGTGTATCATAACTAGTGATAGGACAATATATTGCAGAGGCCGATATATCGGACGATATGTGGACTTTTTTATTATCGGTCGACCACTAATCCTTGTAGCTTTTAAACGAATAAGCAGTTTTTTATTGCATTAAGCATTTGTATAGTTAAGTATTAGTTAAATATAAGGGATACTGTCCCCTTAAATAGCATATAGTTGCTTATTTTCGTTAAAAGCATAGCTTTACTGTAGCTTCTGTACTTTCCAGTAACTTTTTAAAAATAAAAGCGTGTCTGATACAAAATCTAGTTTCCCCATCTACCACGCTCGATAAACTTTTTCATCATTTCATAATTGTCTCACCAGTAGTGCTCTTGACACATAAAAAGGGATGGGATACACGCTGATATCCTGCTCTTTATTTCCACACCACTGAATGAGAGGAAGCAGTTATGTCTCCCTTGAGAGAGGACCTGGGTCATATGCATGCAACTCTAAGGAAAAATAAATATGCTTGTGTTATAATTTAAATAAGCATTTATATGAAATGATATAACGGAGGTTTAGAAATATGACCAGCTCAAACACAGACACTGGGTTATTAATTATAACTTTATTATTTACACATTAGCAAGTAAACAAGATGAATATAAGGAGCTAAAGTAAGGGACTGACTGCTTAACTTGATGTTGCCATGTTTTGGCATTTTGCTAACATGATTCAGCTGTGGTTTTTCCACCTGTCAGTAAGGTGCTGGCTTTTGTTAGTTTAAAGGATATTACAAAAGACTAACATGACTAATGGGTTTCTGAGAACAAAGGAGAAACCTATAAAATGATCACCAAAAGCAAACATCATTTCCAAGTTAACATGTTTCCTTTGAAGCGGTTCAAACATCAAAGGAGATGGAGTATTTCTTAATAAAATGTGGGTGGTTTGTTTAAGCAGCAAGTACAAAAGTAGTAAGATTACTTAAAAAGCACCACTTACTGTATCAGATTAATATTATGTTATATATTGTAGAGCACATATTTTATTGCTAAATAAACAACTTTATTTTGTGTTTTTGGTATAATGCAATGTGTTTGCATGGTTTATGGTTTGAAAAATACATTATTTTCCACATAACGTGCATTTTTGTAGCTACAGATATTCCTGCCTTCCTCAAATGCTCTGATTTTGTACAAAACTCATCGATCTGAAAATCTTTGTGTCCCTGATTGGCCAACTAACCTGTACGTTGTGATTGGCCTGAATACCTTTGACATCAGCCGGAAATTAGACGCTCCTTACCATGTTTCCCGGGAGGAATTATGAAAATGTCGGTCTTGTCTACATCACCAATCCGAGGAAGTAAACTGTTGCTTACAATCCGTGTGTTTGTTGTAGTCCAAGAAAAGAGATTAACGTTGGAGATGATAACTCGCGTTATCGTTTACTTTGGGGTTTGTACCTTTTCCATATCATTAATATGCAAAATACACACTTACACACCAAAGGAAATGTAAAATTGTGAATCAGACAATAGTTGCTCTTTAAGTAATGTGTAATTGGACAAATATACTCAATGTACTCTTATACATGTGAGATCACTCACAACCACAAAAAATCTTTAAAAAAAGACACTTTTTCAGATGTTCCACCCATATGTTTGCCAATATTTGTTATCGGTCAATAGCCCATAATGTAAAAAAATCGCTTTTATCGACCGATAACGATTATTTTAAAAACAGCCGATAGTCATGGCCAATATATCCTGTCAAAAGAGAAACGGAAAATCCAATTAATTTAAACTCTTGGATAGAAAATGTAAAGAAACATCACTAGTATAATGTTCAATATTAACTCTTTCCCCGCCATTGACGAGATATCTCGTCAATTAAGAGAAAACGCTTCCCCGCCAATGACAAGATTTTCCGTCTTTCCGCAATACCGCTATTATCCACCAGGTGGCGCCCTTCCGCAACTTTTTAAAACCGGAAGTATTGCCCTATGGCAAGCTGCTGCATGTCTGTGTCTGTTTTAAAGATTGCTCTGAATGGGATCTCTATCAAAAGTCCGTCATAAAAATGGAATTATCTCTGCTTTTTGCTCAAAATATGGTGTTTTTGCAAAAACCTACCCATATTCAAAAGCTGATTGCAAAAGAACCACTAAAGGTAGGATGAAACGGGTTTTTTTGTTTGAAAGCAGAGGGTCTGTTCTTTCATTTGGTATATTGTATGTTTATATATTTAAAGAAGAACATTTTCTGGAAGGCATTAAACTTTGGTGAAAATCATGAAAAACGCTGGCGCTGGCTGGCAACTTTTTTTTTAAAACGCTGGCGGTGAAAGAGTTAATGGTCATTATATAAATAAATAATATTTGGAAAATGTAATCTTCAGAATTAAGTTAATGCAAGTTAATATCGGCATCAATATATCGTCATCGGCTGATATCCGTGTCAATAATTGAATCGGTATCTGTAAACAAAATTTGATATTGTTAGGGTTAAAGTGTGGGTCAGGTTACAGTATTTATATCTAGTACTCTATAAAAACAAGTCTATGGACCATGGAAGTGAGGACAACGAGAGTAAAGTGAGAACATGTTGGTCCTCACTTTCTGGCGACCCTTTAACTCTTTCCCCACCATTGACGAGTTAACTCGTCATTGAAGAGTAAACGATTCCTTGAGATTTTCTGGCAATCTGTATTTCCGCTATAATCCACCAGGTGGTGCTCTTAACCAACAGTTTAAACTCTGTGTATGTTTTGTTAATCGCTCTGAATCTGATCTCTTTCAAAAGTCCTTCATAAAAATGCAATTATCTCAGCTTAAAATTTGCTATTTTTGTAAAAACCTACCCATATTTGAGAGAGGATGAAAAAGAACAAATAAAGGTAGGATGAAACGGAAGGATCTGTTCTTTCTAGGGATGCACGGATAAGATTTGTTTGGGCCGATACCGATTTAAACAGACAACTTCTGGCCGATACCGATGCCGATACCGATATTAAACACTTGTATACAATACTATACAGTTGGTCTATTAGCTAGTTTATTTCTGCATCAAATTATTTTTACTGAACATGGATTGGATCTAATTAACATTCAACTGACCAACATAATAAGAGAGGCACAAATTAAGCTAAAACTAATATAATATGACAACCTTCAAAGGTGGTTTTTGCTATTCAGAATTTATTTTATTAACAACATTAACTCTTTTTTTTACATATAATGGATTTCTTTATGCAGTTAATTAATAAACAATTCATGCGAATTAGGCAGCGCGAATGACGGCAAACGAATTGAGCGTTTGATGGGCATAACGCGTGATTTGCAAGAATCGCTCAAGTTGAAAAGTCTGAATTTAGGTGGATATTTAGCTGTACGACACATCTATGTATTTTTATAGAAACAGGAATATAAAGGATCTTGTTGAGTGAGGAGGTAGGACAATCCAATAAGTTGTAAAAGACGCTCTTTAATCAATTTGAGCTATATATACATAGGCAAATTGAGCATATTTGCTAGTGATGCACCGATGTATCGGCCGCCGATATTAATCGGACGATTTTTGATGAATTTGAAACCATCGGCATATCGGCCTTTCTCGTGCTATTGCCGATATGCCGATGGTTTCAAATTCATCAAAAATCGGCCGATTAATATTGGCAGCCGATACATCGGTGCATCACTAGTTCTTTCATTTGTTATATTGTATGTTCATATATTTAAAGAATATTATTTTCTGGAAGGCATTAAACTTTTGTGAAAATCATAAAAAATGCTGGCGCTGGCTGGCAACCTTTTTTAAAAACGCTGGCGGGGAAAAAGTCAAAAGGCTGTTTGAGAGTTAACACTTGGGTTTAAGGTTAGAATTAGTTTGTGGTTGGGGTTAGGTGTAGGGGGTAGGGACTGCATAACGTATATGACTATCCTAGGAAAAAAGATAGTTGAACAAACGTGTGTGTGTGTGAGATAGAGAGGAGAGAGAGAAACTCTGACTGTGTGTGTCTGTAAAAACCTGAGTGATTGGTTGTGTATATGTGCTGTACTTTTGGGAGGGTGTAAATGTATGGGAAAGATTCATCAAACCTGTCATCAATCCCAAACTCCCCAACCTATGGCATACACACACAACACATCAGGGGCAAAGAGGAGGCAGTGGGAATGAAAAGTAAAGTATGATAACAAGTACAAACATGAAAGAAAAACAAATATTTTGTAACATCAGGTCAAATTCAATCTAAAACTTCAATTCTAAATGTCATTTGAAGGGACGTCCGTGATGCAGATAATCCTGACCATTATTCTAACAACCAGTTCAGAAGGGACCTGGTGGCAAATCGTGTTTTATAACCCAATCTGCCTTCATGGGCAAAACAGAACTAAATATCATTCAGTTTCTGTATTTATTCATTTATATGAAAATGTAATAAATTGCATTTTTATTGGAAAATTCCTCAATTCCCCACCCTTTCCCTATAGTTTAACATACTCTTACTAATGCATTTCCTGCAAAGACATCCCAGAATAAAAAAAAATACTTTGTATTTCCTGTTTGAATGTGGGTTCAAAAAAGCAGGGCGTTCTCGCATTAGGTGTCACTTTCTTCATACTGACTTTGAGATTATGGGTAAATAATAAGGGCAGAAGGCATCAGTGAGATAAATATTCATGTGCAGCAGGGCCAAGGTGAGACTGGAGCTTCAGACGGGCAAACTGCCCACAGATAGAGAATAATGCCGTGGGAGAGACAGAGGACATGTAGAAAGAGCCACGGATAAACATTCACCCTCCAGACAGACAGTGGGGTAGGGAGGGAATCAGATAAGGTGTAAACGGCAAGCCAAAAGCTTAGTGTTACAGACCAGAATGTACTGACTTACTCACCCTTATGTTGTTTTTACATTACATCACATTACATTTATGCATTTGGCAGAGGATTTTATATACAGTAAAGATACATACAGTGCATTACACAGTATGCATTTATCAATATGTGTGTTCCCTGGGTTTGAAACCAAAACCTTTTGGACTGCTAATGCAGTGCTACCACTAAGCTATCAAGAAACACCTTAACTCAGTTAGTAGTAATATTCACATGACCTTTTTTAAAATGGTAACTTAGACCAGCATTAATTTTACGCTTCTTCATCCAGGTTTGTTAGTGGACCAGTATTAGTGATCAACAAATTCTTACTGGTTAAAACGGTTTATATAATGATTATATAATGCTGGGGTCACGCCTCTAAAAAGCAACATATTCTTGTTAAATTGCTTTTCGTAATATACATTTTTATTTAGCCACTAAGGTTCCTAAAGAGCACGCCATGAGGCCGCTTATAATAAAACTTATGAGTATTAAAAATCTACCAATCAAACTGAACTGAACTCTTTGCCCTACTGGCCGAGACATTTCTCTTGTTTCTTCTTTCAGATATCAGTAGTCATGCCACATTTAATTAAAATATTGGGTTTATTTTTATAAAGTCTGACTGACCAGCTTATTGGATTTTTATGAGCTAATAAGGTCAACGGTGCCTGCGAAAAACCTGAATCATATTTAGGGGGGAAAATGAGTTTGGTAAAGTGTAGCAACAGAAAATAATTTAATATTGACATATTTTCTATTAACTTTTACAATAGAATGACGTGAATGCATGGGCCCCTCTGGATCATGGTGAGCCCACCAATACTAATGTTTTGAAAAAGCAAACTTAAACTCACAGAAATCTATACATATTTTTTACAAGTTTCCTGATTCGTGTGAATTCGTACGAAGTGAACCAATGATACTCGATCCCTAAACCCAATGTCACAGGGGTGAAAGTAAAATTGCGCGAAAGCGAATTTGGTCATACGATTTACACTCGATTTATTTTTCTGCGTAGGCCCTACGCCAGGGGTCTTCAACTACTCTTTTTCGAGGGACAGATTTTAAAAATGTTAATATGATGCAGGCCAAACTTTTACCCCTATTTTTAACTTTTATATATTTTTTACAAAAAGTAAAAAGTTATTTTTTTTAAATATTATTATTATTATTATTATTATTAATAAGTTTTTTTGTTACTTTTTGTTATAGGTCATATATTAAAAAACATGCATTTTCAAAATGCACACATCTTGTAGGCAGTATTTTGTCTTTTACTTTTTCATATTTTATTTTTTAATATTTGAAAAATATTCCTTTTTCAAAGTATTTTTGTCTTGTTTTCAGTAAAAATATCAAAAAATCCTTAAATTAAGATGCTTTTTCTTGATGAGTAAAACGACCCAAGAAAAGAAGTCTAGTTTTTAGAGAAAAATATAAAATTTAAGTGATTTTGTGCATAAAAACAAGCAAATACAAACAAAAAAATCAGCCAATGGGGTAAGCAAATTTTTCTTGAAATTTTCTTGAATTTAGTGTTGAAGAAAAATGTTCAAGATTTTTTTGCTTACCCCATTGGCAGATTTTTTTGTTTGTTTGTTTTATGCACAAAATCACTTGATATTTTTGGTCTAAACACTAGACTTATTTTCTTGGGTCGTTTTGCTCATCAAGAAAAAGCATCTTAATTTAAGAATGTTCAGATATTTTTACTGAAAACAAGACAAAAATACTAAGACATTTTTTTCTTGAAAATCTTTTTTTGCAGTGCATTGGCAGATTTTTTTTCCTGCTTGTTTTAAGCACAAATTCGCTTAAATTAGATTTTTTTTGTCTACAACTACACTTATTTTCTTAAATCAAGATGCATTTTCTTGATGCGTGAAATTACCTTACAATTTTAATATATTTGTACTGAAAACAAGACAAAAATACTGAGTAAGAAAGTCATTTTTTGCAGTGTACGCATAGCATACGGTGCAAAAGTATAAATCATGCTTTAGCCACCTCGTAAAGTACATACGAATTGCCACGAGATATATTTTTTAAAACTGCTGCCTCATTTAAACACTTCTTATCCAAATTAATTTGTATCAGCAACAGCATGTTCCAGCTTTTCGTGTCCTGGATCTTTTCTGACATGTCTTTTTGGCAGCGGCAAAATGAGCCTATGGCAGTGTGGTGCAATGCCAGCAGTTTTGGGCTGGTGATTGATGGAAAGATTATTTGGTCAAACCCCATATGACCTCCCGTGAACCGTCCTAGTTTTGAATGAAACTCGCATAACTTTGGTTTTTGGCTCTGTAGTTGTTTCTTTCTGCTGTCATTATTACATTACAGGCATTACAGGCTGTTTGGTGAAATGATGGTTCTGCTGATTGAAAAATTCACTTTAAGACCAATAAATATTGCGATATATCAGATATTGTTAAAAAGGTTGTTGAGTTTTATCAACCCATTCTACAGTTTGAATCTACAATTTTGGGGTTTACCAACCCAGACCATAAATCTTTAAAACAGACCCCATCTGATGTGCACTTTTGTGTAAAATGATACATTGACTGAAAACATGAGGTTTGAATCCTTACAACAAACAGACAGGTCATTAGCAATTCTGCAACAAAAGTTTCGATGTTTTCTTACAGGCGCCAGACAGACATACAATCAGAGCTATTGGATGAGCTCTCTAAAAGGATGGATAGTGTTCAAAGGCGCTGCACTTAATCTAACTCAAGCTTATTAGACTTTCAGCCAACATTTGATATTGTAATATGAGTTATTAGATGAATATGTTGTCTCTGCATTTGTGCCCGCCATCCATGCTTTAGTTTTAGCCCAGTTCACCATTTTCTCATTACCATGACAACCACGAGCCATCCTCTAGGAGTTCGGCCAAGTCCACGGCTCATCCTTCAATCCGGGCTTGCGTCCTCCGAGACACCTACCATTCAAAAACCTGTGGCAGCCCACCGTGCGCAGACAAGAGTATGATTTCCCATGTCGAGATTAAAGCGCTGTTGCGTTCTCGCATTCATTTCTCACACGTGGAGATGAAGCGAATTAATTGCGGAGGGAGGCAGGGTTGACTTTGGATTCCTGTGGAAACTTGGATGCATGGATGTTTTTGCCATTTTTGCCATTTTTGTTTCAATTTTTTTCTCTCCCTGTTCCCAAGAAGTTCAAGTGTAGTTCAATGTTTTGGTTTCAATCCATTTCATTCCAGTGCTGGTCCAGGTGGCCTTATGCGCTTCCAGCATTCGAAAGCGCTAATGTTTGGGTATTTTCATCAGCGATTTCCAATCACTTTTTGACATAATGGGATTTTTGAGCATAATGCCTCTTCCCTCAGATAAGGAAAGGTCCCTAATTCATTTTAAGGTGAATTGGAAGCTTCATAACAAATCACAATGATATTGAACCTGAACAAAGACATCTTATAATAACGGCTCAACTTTTCAATAGGATATTTCCATTCAGACAAAGGCAGGCAGGGACTTAATATCTATCTTCCTTCAAGGCAAGGACACTTAAGATCCATTCCTAAACATATTGAGCTGTCTACGCAGACAGCATTTTTAGGAAATATACTTGTAATTTAATGCAGTTCAATGTTTATAATAATTTCTTTTATGATAAAATGAAAAATTATTACAGAAAAGTGGATTTTTGTTTGTAACCTATTATATACTGTTAATAAAAGTTCTTAGAAAGAAAATCAGAATCTGTAAAAATCTGTATCGGCAGGTCACACCTACAGAAAAATTTGAGAAATTAAGAAAATTATAATTATGTGATCTTCTATAGCTGAGTGCAAAAAAAATATATTTTATGTTTATTGGAATATTACTTCATTAGCTTAGCAACATGCTAACACAGAACTCAATCATTTTAAAGGTATAATCTACTCCAGAATAACATTTTGTGAATAATTACTCACCCTCATGTCGTTACGCACCCATAAGACCTTTGTTCATCTTTGAACAAACTTAAGATATCTTTGATGAAATCCAAGAGCTTTCTGACCCCCAATTGACACAATGCAACTATCACATTCAAGCAAGGCCCAGAAAGCAGTAAAGACATCATTAAAATAGTCCATGTGCCTGCAGTGGTTCAATCTTCATTTCATGAATCGACAAGAATACTTTTTGGGCTTAAGAAAGGAAATAATAACTTTATTTAACATTCTTCTTGTCTGTGTCATAGACCGTCAAAAAGATGGACGACGCAATGTCGCTTCCTTCTATTGTAATGAATTGAAACAAAAAATGTCCGACCATAAGCTCTGCCACGTTACGTAAAAACTTCAGTTTGGAGTCAGGGCATGCGCAGACAGAATCGTCCGTGGAGCTAGAGTTTGAGATATCAAACTTTTGCCCAAACGCTTGCGCACCCAATTCAACCACGACAATCATAACGACACGCCCCATTTCTATAGCATCAAGTTACTAGCTAAAGTGAAACGTATCACAAAAATTAGCAATTAAACGTAATATAATGTAAAATATTCTTTGGGAATATTTTATTGGAAGTGTAAATATTTTTTTTTTATAGCTAAGTCCCGTTCGTTTGCATGGAGAGGGCTGGGTTTATGACTTGTACTGCAGCCAGCCACCAGGGGGCGATCAAAGAGCCAGCGGCTTCACTTTTCAAAATGTATGAGGCACACCCGGTCTGTGTCAATCTACGATGTGCATTCACACTGGTGTTGTGAACTCTGACCTCCTGTGGCTATCACCACGCGCACATATGCACAATTAATGCCTAGAGAGGTCATTGAGCGATTCTTTGCGTTGCTGCAATACGTGTTGTGCTGTTTTGAAGGGAAACCACACTTCCACCATTCACTTGTATGTGTTTATGGGGCACTCACGCCCTGACCAATGTGGTGGCACCTTTCAATACATATGTGTGATGCATTTTCAGCGCCACACGCATGCGTTGTGACAGTCTCGTAAATGCCGGACGGACACGAAAGAGAAGAAAATTTGGAATACGGTCATATTCAATAGATGAAGATTGAACCTCTGCAGGAAAAATTACTATTTTAACGATGGCACATATTGGCAGATACCTTAAAAGCTGACTAGTAATACAATTATTGGAATATATTATTATGTTTTACATGGCATGCAGTTTTCGAAATGTTAGCCCTGCCCTCACAGTTTAAAGCTTTGGCAGTCCAATGGTCATGGGTTTGATCCACATGAAAAAAACTTACCTTTAATGCACTGAAAGTCACTTCGGATAAAAGCATCTGCTAAAAGCGTTATTTTTAGCCCTTAAACATGCATATCCTTTAGCCAAATAAGCACAGTTTTAATATGTTGTCATATTACTTATGATTGGAAATACATTGCTGGAAAGAAGCTTCAGCAAACGATTCTGCACATTCCAGTCTTTCCCTATTGAAGTAGTTATTTTACGACCATAAATTGCTCCCAGGTGGCTACCATGATAGCTTTCAAGTGCTTTAATGAGACTTTGATATGAGGACCTTAACGCCCTTAGAAAGTGCGTAAAGCATATGGAATGTTAGGTGTGATGAATATTTTATTGGGGATATGCGGTATGACCAACAGCAGGTGTTGATGTGAACCTGTACATTCACCATACATATGTGGAACTGTATGTGTACAGTACAGTGAAGGTGTTCAAGTTTTGTGTTTTTTTTGCAGGCAACTTCAACAACAGCAGCAGGCCGAACTTGAAGTTCACCAGAGAGATGGACTGACTGCATATGACCTGTCCCAGGTACACACACACAAGTATAATTCAGTACGTAGGGGTCCACGTGATGCAAATGTTATCATCAGAATAGTATGTGCGCACTGTACGCGCACTGCCGGATTTTTGTAACCACGCATACTTTGTACACGCAGGTTGCGCATGCACATACAGGAGAATGTATTATGTAGCCCAGGAGATGCATTGCATTTTGTCCCACTGTGCATGTGTCGAACGTCTGTGTACACGTACGTGTCAAATAAGCTATGCTTTGCAAGTCTGTGTGTTCGACCGTGTGCGTGCATTTGGTACAAGTAAAAAACAATCAATACTCCAAGCTTAAGTCTGTCAGACTAAAGTTACCTAACCAAACATGTGCTTTACTGTTTTAAAGGAATATTCCACTTTCATAAAAAAATGCTATTAATTTACTCACCTCCATGTCATCCAAGATGTTTATGACTTTCTTTGTTAAATTTTTTGAGTAAAACTTTCCAGGATTTTTCTCCATATAGTGGACTTTACTGGACCTCAAAAATTTATAGATTCAGCTTCAAAGGGCTCTTTGAACGATCACAGCTGTGGCATAAGGGTCTTATCTATCGAAACGATTGTCATTTTTGCCAAAAAAAAGTACTTTTTGACCACAACTTCTCATCTTGCACTAGCCTTTTGATGCGCTAGCGCAACCTTCCATATTACGTAATAATATCGTAAGGTCACGCATGGCATATGCAAAACTACCGCCCCAGTGTTTACAAATATGGAAAAAGAGGACCGTTCTGACTTTTCGTTGTATGTGGAATGACACTAATTTGTTGTGTTTTTGTGTCAGTTTATTGTTTAAAATGGTCCGCAAGTGTGCATTTCACATCTGGAACGCGTGACCTTTCAACGTGAATGACCTTTTTTGGCGATTTTTGCTAGATAAGACTAGATCCTAGATGCCTCGGTTGGGATTGTTTCGAGCCCTTTAAAGCTGCATTAAAACTGCTATTTTAAACTGCATTGAAACCGTAAACTGTTGCAGTCCACTAAAGTCCACTATATGGAGAAATATTTTTTCTCAAAAAACTTAACAAAGAAAGACATAAACATCTTGGGTGACATGGGGGTGAGTAAATTATCTGGATTTTTTTATGAAAGTGGAATAAACCCCTCTTAAAAAAGCTCCTATATCTTGGAATTATAACCCTGCCTTTATGACCCTTATATTTTTTTGACACTGTTTTCTACATAAAATCTTGTAAATATCTTTAAGGTCATGTTAAAGCTTAAAAATCAATGATTGAAACTAAACTTTTACGCTTCTTAGATCAGTGGTTCTCAAACTGTTTTGACGTGCGGCCCCCCCTTGTATACAGTGCATCCTTACATGGCCCCCCCAAAGAAAATGTATAACATAAAACATTCCAAACTTAATATTGAATTAAACAAAACATATACAAATATACAATGTAGTGATGTTGGTTAGTAGTCTTATTTAAAGAGTTTCGTTGCAAAACGAGATTTTTTTTTTTTTTAATTTTTCAGAAATCTTGTTTTTTGGTTGTGCATTCCAATTAATATCAATTCAACTGCAGTTGGTTTGTTTTGATTTAAACCTTCATAACTTAAAAAATACAGCTAAGTAGCACCATAAAACAAAATAATAACATGATAACATAATAATAAACATGTTTTGACAAAAATGTTAAAAACGGAGTTATCTCGTTTTGCAACGAAACTCTTCATTGTTTTATTATTATTTTTATTTTTTTAGATTAAACACAAAACTGATTTTATTATAAATGAATATATTTTATTAAATGTTATAAAACTGGGCCCCCCCGGCACCATCTCAGGACTCCCCCAGTTTGAGGACCACTGCCTTAGATTATAAGACACTATAGCATGGATTTTTACAGACAGGGTCACAATTATGATTGAAATGTACTAGCATTCAACCTGATAAACATTTTATTGCTACGATGTTGCTCTTCATAGCTCTGGAGACTTAATGCTCCATTGTGTCTTTTTTATCTCTTCCACCCACCTGACTACTTTCTGATATGTAATGATGCCTATTAAATAGATTTTGTGGTTATATATCCTGATTAACTTTTAGAGAAGTAAAATGGGTTGCAAGCAGCATTTTTTAATTATAGTCTTGAATTATAGTCTAGACCAGTGGTTTTCAAAGTGGGGGCCGGGGCCCCCAGGGGGGGGGGGGCGAGATGGTGCCAGGGGGCCCCCAGTTTTATGACATTTTATAAAATACATTCATTTATCATGAATTCTGTGTAATTAAATCTGAAAAATAATAAGCCAACTAACCAACAGCACTACTAGGTATAATTTTATATGTTTTGTTTAATTAAAATATTACATTTTAAAACTGTTTTTGTCATAAATTTTCTTTCGGGGGGCCGCGAAAAAATGCACTGTACACACAGGGGGCCGCACGCTGAAAAAGTTTGGGAACCACTGGTCTAGACGTTTTGTCATGAATTTTAAAACTTCATATTGATGTGAAATATCAATAGTTTTAATACCACAGCAAATTAAGCATGCTGTTGAATCAACTCCTTTTAAAGGTTAAATATTATTATATTAATAACAATGGCATGTCACATTCAAAAAAATTTAAATCAAGTAAACATTGCTTTAAGTTTTTGAAGTAATTATTCAAGTAAACGGTCTGTTATAAAATAAAGAGCAAAGTAATAAATGAAAAGCAGGGGAACAAATTGAAAGCATTAGAGGTAAACAGTGCTGGAAGGTTTTCAGGGTTTTTACAGCAGCATGAGATAAACATAAATAAACAAAATAATAAAAAGAAAGTTCTTATTTAAGGGAATGGTTTATACAAAAATGAAAATGCAGGCTTGTAATTGAGATCGTCTGTTGATCTTTAGGCAAAAATATGTTCATGTTGATGTAGAGGGACATAAAAAAGCACAAAGTAATCAGAGCTATTATGGCACAGAACTCAGAAAAACACAAAGACAGAGATAATACAATAACACAAGCTTTGATCGCATTGAAACATTGTCATATTTGATTTGCACTCTATATACAAAGTATTAAAATGTATAACTTGAATCATACTACTCTTGTACACTATCAGAAAAAAGGTACAAGAAGGTACAAAAGCTGTCAATGGGGTACATAAAAGGTACATATTGGTACTTCAAAGATACACAATGGTCCCTTAGAGGTACATACTAGTTCCTCAAAGTTATATATCTGTACAAAAATGGTACATGTATAAGAACCTTTTTTTAAAGGTACAGTCACAGTGACAATTTTTGTTGTTGTTTTTCCGAGAGGGTAAACTGAGCTACTGCTGAAGAAAGAAAGTCGCATGAAAGTCATATTACAGAATATCTTCATGGAACAGGATCTTTACTTAAAGGATTACTCCACTTTCATAAAAATCCCGATAATTACTTACCCCCAGGTCATCCAAGATGTTTGTCTTTTGTTCAGTCGATAAGAAATTGAGAACTTGGACCTCAACAGTTTACAGTTTCAATGCAGCTTCAAAGAATCTAAACAATCCAAACGGAGGCATAAGGGCCAAAAATTAAACATGTGTACTTTAAACCACAACTTCTCGTCTTGCATTAGGCCAAGCATGACGTATGAGAAACTACCGCTTCAGAAAGAAGACCTTTTGACGTTATTACGTTATATGTAAGGACGCGCTGGCGCGTCACATGGCTAGTGCAACTCAACTATATGTGACCAGTCACGGAAAGTAGTGACACAAGTCAAATATGGGCCATTTTGAGTTATTCACAGATTCTGAAAGTGCAGTTTCTAAGCTTTCCAACGATGTGTAACACATGGAAATCTGATAAGATTTGGAGAAGTTGTGGCCATTTGAATATAGGAACTCAGAAATACTCAAACCGAGAAAATCGAGACGAAAGGGACTCTTCTTTTCAGCTGGGGGAGACAATAGGGCTCATTTACATCACATTTAGCTAAGCCATGCCCCCTGTAAAGCCGTTTTGAGATACAGATGTTCTAGCATCATATGTAGTATTTTATGACAGAAGTCCAAATGACAACATGCAAAAATAAACAGGACTTTTTACCTTTGTGGGGATCACGAGTCGAATCCAGTCTGTTTCAGATGTGTGAATTATCCAATGACCATTTTTGTCCACAAATGCGTATAATCTGTGAAATATAGATATATAGTCTATTGTTTACATCAGATTTTGCATGAACGTCTGGTAATAGAATATAAAATACAATCTAAGGGACTATTTACATCGTAACTAGGGTATATGAGATTACACTCCATTATTTACGTTCCGTTAAACATATGAACCCGCCTTCAAAGTTTGTATTTAAAATAGGGAGGTAGTATAATAGATAATCTAAAAACAACACGGTCGAAAACGTAAAGTCCTTTAGGGATGTAACCAATCGCTCACTCGTTCCTCCATCAGCCAATGACTTCATGGAAAATATTGATGGACAAAACATGTAGCCAATTATATAACGAATTCAGCGATCTCTGTAGGTTTGGACGCATGCTGCGCTGCAAGAACTGTCATAGAGATGACGTCAAAGTACCGCAAGAGCGAGTTAATTAAACTAATTTGATGTCATCCGACTGCGGCGCCGCATAAAGTCAGTGACGCGGTTGACGTACTACGTGCCTGACTGTTATTTGTTCCACCCCAGCTTCTTTTATTTTTCTTTTGTTTTGTGCACCTAAGCTTCGTTAACAGTCTGGGGAGACGCACACTATAAGTTAGAAAAAAAAACTTGGCAAACATGTCTGAGGAACAGCCGCGTCACTACAGTCACGTGACTTCACGCTCGAGCCGGAAGTGAAAACAATGCTGAATAAACGTATAATTCTTGCTATTTTTGGACCAAACTGTATTCTCGATGCTTCAACACATTCTTACTGACCCACTGATGTCACATGGACTACTTTGATGATGTTTTATTACCTTTCTGGACATGGAAACCGTACATAGATTTTCAATGGAGGGACAGAAAGCTCTCGGACTAAATCTAACGTTAAAACATCTTAAACTGTGTTCCGAAGATGAACAGAGGTCTTCCAAGTTTAGAACGACATAAGGGTGAGTCATTAATTACATTATTTTCAGTGTTGGGTGAACTATCCTTATTTAGTAGTCACGCTGTTCCCTTTGGGGGCGGAGGCGAAAACACAAGCTTATCCAGTATGTAAATATACACACAGACAATGACGCCCCCCGCTGCACGCTAGAATCTCCAGAAAAACCAGCCGATTTGCAAAATGTACGCTTTTAAATATACATAAACTGCTATCTCAAACATGGAGAGGCTTCTTCGTGATCTCAACTAACAGATTCTGCAATAAAATGAAAATCACAAATTTTTTCTCATTTTCTCGAAGCTTGTGCTGCCGACTTGTGTCACTGGTTTCCGTGACGGGTCACATATGAAGAAAAAATCCAGCAATGTTTTCCTAAAAACTCTTAATTTCTTCTCAACTGAACATAGAAAGACATAAATATCTTGGATGACATGGGGGTTAATAAATTATAATTTTTTTTATGAAAGTGGAGTTATCTTTTAATATCCTAATAATATCAGCATAAAGACCAAAACGCGATAAAGACCATTTATAAAAAAATTGTTACCGCCAAAATCAGTATTGTGTTGGGTCAGTATTAAAAAGTAAATTCTTTATTTATGCAAAATCCGATATCCGCCTGTTATTCTGTCATCTTTTCTCCATTTTTTCCAAACCGCAACAAACGCCAGTCCTCCTTCATTGCAAAATGCAATAAGTCCACTTAACCAATCCCAGCACACCATTTCACGCATTGTAAACAATAATTGCGGCACTATGAATACACACAGAATCCTAGTTTCCTCATCTACTTTGTACTTCATGATCAAAAAACAAACAAAACTAAACTTTTTATGGCATTAATAAACCTGTGGTGATTTTCTGTGACGGGGAAGAAACGTAAGCCATCAAAATCGAATAATTTACGTGAGAGGCACTCGGGCGAAGTCCGACTGTTGCTTGTTCTCCCGACAGCATCAAGCTTCTGTCATGCTAACACATTGACCCCAGGGGATCTTATAAAAAACTTTTATTATTTTACTCGAAGTCAATGAAAATCGAGCAGGACCAAAACATTTTACAGCTGATCACTCTCACAAAAGTTCAGCGACGACGTCCCAAGAAAGACAACTGCAATGACATTCTTCTTAATATGACAAAGTAAGTGCTTTGATTAATGACATTAATGAATATAACATGGCAAAGATGAATGCACATTTATTTATTGATAAAATAGATTTATAATATTTTGAAAAAAAAAATCCGTTTTTATAGAAAATCTTTACCAAAAATATGGATTTGATGAAAATTTATGTTATTATAAATTAAAAATGCTATGTGAAATTTTGTAACAGAAAATAGTGGTTTTCATCTTGTCACTTTCTTGTTATAGAAAACACATTTTTACCCAAATTAGTCAAAATGGATTTATTGCGTTTTGGAACCAAACTCTTCAAGTATACCCCTGCTACGTATTACCATATGTTTCGTGGTCCAGGATCACAAATTATTTTTGGGTAAAGTTATTTATCCAGGTGCATTAAGTGGGTCATTACTTCAGATACTGTGGTAAATGTAATTACCTACAGTAGTATGCCATAGATGCTGTAAGTATGCATTGCTTTTGATTCCCCAATGTCTTTCTTTGTTCTTCAGAACACAAATGCAAATTTCTTTATTATTAAAAGGTGTTGTTTTGGGTTTTTTGGTTAATTTTGACGGGGATGTGACCGCCTCTTTACGCTTTAAAAGGACCCAAAAGTGTTAAACAAATAACTTCTCTCGACTCGTGTCATATATCTTAAATGTCCTGAAGGCATACAAAAGGGTTTGGTGAAAACAAACTAAAATATAATCCATTATTCGTTACAAGTCTCTCTTGCAATCCACATTCTCTAGTGTCTGAACTTTTCTTCAGGCAGTTTTAGGATGTTTACTTCTAAATAATGTGTAACAACTGAAACGACAGAGAAAGTACAGGAGTGTCTTCAGGACACTTGAAGTATATGAGTCGAGTGGAGATATTTATTTAACACTTCTGGGGTCCTTTTAATGCTTAAAGGGTTTTCTGGTTACTATGAATGTGGGTCGGTCGCCATCCATTCCAATAGTAACTGGTAAAATCCAAAACAACACTTTATAAAATAATTTGGTTTCTGAAGAACAACGAAAGACATTGGGGACCAAGCAACATGAGGGTGAACAAATAATATAGTAAGTTAGCATTTTTGTGTAAACTGTCCCTTTAATTGACTGGCAAAATATAGTTGGTATAATTTCAATAGCCGTGGGCTATTGGGGCACTTCATAATCTCTCTCACTCTCTTTCTCTCTCTTTTGGTGTGAAGTCACATATAAAACATATGTAACTATTGGCTCATATGAATTATAACTTAATTAATTCATAGCTTCTACAGTGCAGCGCACATTTGTTTTGAATTATAGGTAGTAATGTGGTTATGTTATCTCATCTGCTGTTAATGTTAAGGTGGTAATTGGAGTTCATTTAATAAAGTAGAGAGGATTATATAAAAACGGATAACTCATCACACATGGTCTCTTGGGTTGCACCAAACAACATTAATAATCTCGGATTTTTAGCATCTGTCTACAATTTAGACGTCAATGTGAATGATTGTGAATTTACTGACCAGTTTAAATGAATGAAAAACAGTAAAATGGGTCACTATTGATTGACATGTTTAGCGTTTTACACTGAGTTGCATATTTAAACACTTTTAAACTTTTTATGTATGAAAAGATGTCAGCGAGATGTTTTGTATATTGGCAGATGCTAACTGCATCCTATTGGTAACGCACATTGCTTGCATGTGTATTCTTTTTGCATCAGAGTAATAATGGTAATTTATGTTTGTTTGTTTGTTTGTATACATACTACATGCACAATTAACAATATTTTATTTCATATATAATAGTTTTCTTGCTTTATAATTTATTTATATATTTATTTATTTTATTAATTTATCTGTTTTTCCTAAGAAGTTTTTACTTAGAAACAAATGTGGCAGTGTCGTGATTCATCCCAGAGCTGGCTGGTTTGGCTTTTTTGAAATATGGAACTCTTTATTTAAAATCGCTGTGCAGACAAACAATTGAGGAAAATACTTTTGCAGCCAAAGTCACTGAAAAGTCAACGTTTCAAGAAATGCGTATGAATTTGGCTCTCTTGTGTTGATGCTCACAGGTGCCGGTTGCCAGCGTGCCAGCTGGTGTTCACGAGGCTGGCAAGACCATCGACAAAACCGAATCTCTGTTCACCCAGGAAAGAGACCCACGCTTCAGCGACATGTATACTGGAATCTCTGGATGTATGTTTCCGTATTATATTTCACACATCTGTGATCACTTTCTAAATATTCAATTTATCAAAATGACACTTTATGCAAAAATAAAGATTAAAGACGGGAGTTTGTAAACTATTTTAATGCATGAGATAAAATGTATGCATACCAAATGTATACTACTATATACTTATACTTTTATTACTAGGGACGCACCGATAGAAAATGTCTACAACGATACAGATATTCAATTACTTTGGATAACGGCTACCGATAAATACTGATAGTTTTGCTTTTTACTCCTTATTTCAAAGTATTGTGCTAAGTATCTGTTGTCATTGTCACAATTCCCAATTCAAAATCGTCAAACAGCAAGAGTTATGATGTGCTTTCCACCCCATTTATTTGCCAGGATAATCAGATTTTTTAAAACAATCGTTCGATAGTGAGAAAATGTGCTTTTATCTGCCGATACCGATTGTAGGGCAATATATCGGTGCGTTTTTCCCGAACCTTGTTGAAACATTAAGTAAGGCTGTCACAATGTTTAAATAATCATCTCATTGCGATAGTTTGACGATTTCAGATCACCGCAATGATTGCACATCTCTCTAAAAAACACAAGGGGGAGCTGCAGCACCTGTATAAATGAGACAGTATCAGATGGCGCTCCCTAAGTGGGATGCGAAGTGTAACATTGCAAAGCCATCTTTTTCCATACAGTGGAAAAAGATGCATTTAAAAAAGCTGTAAGACTTATAAAAAGTAGTATGAACTGCCAGGTAAAACATACATTTCCGAAACAGCAATTCCAAATTCAGGGAAGTAAAGGATGCTATAGGGAATAGATTTTTTTCAGACACTACAGACATGTGGTCCAGTACTTTTCAGACACTTTATTGTGTTTATTTCTTATGAAACATTTTCTGTTTTTTTAAAGATTTATTCATTAAATAATTACTTTTAAATATGTGTTATGTGTGTATTAATATTTAATGCCAAGTAAATCTAGCAAAGATTTAATTTAAATAATCACATCAAAATGTGTGTGTGAAAATTATTTTATGAACATACAAAAAAATGTATGAGAATTAAATGTCAAAGCAATAAAACAGACAATTAATCATCATAACCGCCAAAGCCCTAAAACAGGCAATTAATCATCATAATAGTCACAATTTATTAGACAATTTCAGCCAAATTTCATAATCGAGACAGCCCTAACATCAAGTAAATTATATTCTGATTGTCTCTAGTCAAAGCTGGTCCCAACTGGTTTAGGTAGTTGATAATCTGTACTAGCTGTAATGACAAATAAATGATCTTAATTCATATATAATATCTTAACGTGTATCAAACGCGTATTTTCAAATATAATTTCAAAAGGGCCAAAAAATATATGTGCTGAATTTTTTTTTTCACAAATATATTTTTTGAATATTTCAAAATATATTTTAGAAATAAATATATTTTAAAGCATTTATATTAATTGAAAGAAAAATTTTGTATGTTACAAACCTGTTAAAATTTCAATTTAAATTAATTTCAATTGCAAAAATACACTTATAATTGTATATTTTATACAAACTTTTATATTTTGGCCTGCAAAAATCTATTTTTTCCGTATGAGCTGTAAAATTAGAATGGATTTGTTGCTCTTGAAAAATAAATGTTGAAATATATGTTCTTATATGAAGGTTAAAACTAAATATGTTTTAACATTCACTTTGTACAAAATGTTTTAAGCATATATTTAAAACACGTTTTTGGTCCGAGTAATACATTTTTTTGCCATATGGAATACAATGTTAGCTACAGGTCCTTACAATGGGATACAACATCCTTGAATTCTTGCCTGGCTGCCAAACCTCTCGGCACAGTTGTGATCGATGCTCGTCATCCGCCCTCGTCTTTAGCAAACCAAAACATTTTATTTTCGACGGTATTTGTATCAGAGGATCAGTTTAGCGACTAGTCAGACCGATAAAAAAAAATAAAAACCGGTAGTTCACAGACCGTTGTGTTACCGTAATAACACACATCACGTTTGCGTCCGATGAAACCGTATTTAGTGGACCATGTTGGTCATCCTGATTAGGGTTGGTGGTGGTTTTTCCTCAAACCTCCTCGAACATATTTTTTCCCAACAGTCTCATTGTCAATATCAAGTCTTGCGGAACGAATCTACTATGAGAATCCCAGTGAGACTGTTGGAAGCTAAATGCACCTTAGTCAGCGCTATAGAGCAGATGTTTTCTTTCTATCCTAACTGATAAATTTAATACTTAAGATGTTTTGGCATTCTTTCCACTACTATCTGTTTACCCCTCTTCCCTTTGTTCAGCATCTCTGGGGCGAATTAAGATCATGTTGTAATGTGGGATGTGATGTGGTTACTTACCGTAGCTCATGGCATAAAGAACAAGTTCACCAGAAATGAACATTTCCAGCATTTACTTAGTCACATGTTGTTCCCATATGGCATCTTTTTCTATAAAAATACACAAAGAAGAGTCCATAGTGACAACAGCTTTAAAGCTCTAAAAATGATCAAAGCACATCGTAAAAGTATCCCGTGCTATACTACGACGATACGTCCGTTTACAAGTCCTTTGAACCCATTCAAAAGCATGGACAGACCAAAATTGAAATAACTATGTAGAAAAATGCAACTTATATTTTAAGTTGAATTAAAGCAACCAGTTAACTTACAGTATGATGCATACACACCAAATGCGAAAGCATCACGCTCATCGCTCTAGATTACTCGTGGCATTTTACGAAGTTTGTGTTCGACTTGAATATTTTTTTAACTTGCGCAAAGACCCATTTGAGTGAATAGGGCACAATGGCGTTTCCCAATTCACATCATTCGCATCATCCCGCGCGAGTTCTCTTCTATTCGTGCCTTTGCATTGACTTTGTATGTAATCTACTCGCGCAAATCGTTGAATTCGCATTTGGTGTGTTTGCGTTACTTTTTTAAGTCAAACCAAACATTTTTACTGTGTATTTATAATTATATTGATCGTAGTCTCATGCTTAGCAAGTCCTCGCAAATTTTAACCAGGTTTGCAAGGTTACAAAATAACATAACTTGTCATAAAGAAAACGTGATGCGCGTGTAGGAATGCATGCTTGTGTTTTTGGTTTGCATATTAACCTGGGTTTTTAATGTCCATCTTCTCACGTTGTGTGTGTGTGTGTTTATAGCTGATAAGAAGATGATGGTGCCATCTTCAACCGCCGGAGGACAGCAGCTCTACTCTCAAGGAAGCCCGTTTCAGCCTGGCCACTCAGGCAAAAGCTTCAGGTACGTTTGTGTTACACAACTCGAATTGAAAGGCTGGGGTGGTCCCCCGGTATTGAGGTTTTTAATCTTTGACATAATTCGAACTCGGCCTTTACTCCCATGGAATGAACATACTGATAAAAAATCTTAAAGGTGGGGTGCATGATTTTTGGGCCGAGAACCAAAACACACTTGTAGCCAATCAGCAGTAAGGGGCGTGTCTACTTACCAATATTGTTGCCTGGGTTGCGTATGTGTGGGGCGGGTCTATCAAAAAAAGGTCCAGATTTTATTGGGTTAGGGGTGTGTTTGTTCAGGTGATCTCAAATGTCAAAACTGTCTTTCAGAGATTATTCAACCCGCCTTTAAATGCAAGTTGCTTAATAAAAAAGTATCTGCCAAATGTATGATTGTAAATGTTAATAATGTGTGTGTGTGTTTTAGCTCATCCGTGATTCACGTACCAGGGGTCAATGACATCCAGTCAACGGCCAGTTCGGCTGGACAGAACCTTTCCCAGATTTCCCGGCAGATCAACACTGGCCAGGTGTCATGGACTGGAAGCCGACCGCCCTTCTCTGGCCAGGTGAGAATGATCGTACAGACTTACAGCATCGGCGCATTTCCATAAGCTTCATTATGTAATGCGGCTGATTTCAGATCATTCTGAGGTCAGCAGTAAGGGCTTTCCTGCCGCCAATTGTTCAGCTTTGTTAGCCCTGTTTATATTCTCACTGGCACAACTACAAAAAAACTATTAATATAATAGCATAAATATTTATAGATAAGTGGAATTGAAGTTTAAAAAGGCAGTTATAAATTAATCATAAGTAAACACACTTTCATCTAGCTCTGTTGGTAGAGCAAGTTGTTGGCAACACAAAGGTCACGGATGCTATCCAAGGAACACACATATTGTGTAGCTTAAATATAGCACTATAAGTTGCTTGGTTAAAAGCATCTGCAAAATGCATAGATATAAAAGTACTATAAAAATCAAATTAAATGTGCAATTTTCATCAAATGTTTAACACTGCAAGACAAAGCTAAGTTATCTCTTCGTACATATTTTACGAGGTGGCTAAATCGTATTAATTCGTACGACCACATTTTTAGATTTTGGTTAGATTTGCCTTTGCCCCTGTGACGTTGGGATAAGGTGTGGGGTTTCATTATTGTTTTTTTTTTTGTTTTTATGATAATCGTACATTTTTGCACGATTAACTTTGTTCGAATTCGTTCAAATTAACCCACTCGTACAATATGTACGAATTCCCGTAAGATCACGCTGGACAAAGAGCACATGCACATAATGAACTCAATAGTTTATGTCAAACTTTTTCATCAGCTTTTAAGTAAATATTTCAATAATTTAACAGCACGTTTGCATGTGTTACTTTTTTATTAGTTGTATTTTTATTAAAACATTTTAGCATAATTGGTGTTTTTATTACCTGTTATTGCACCTTTTATTGTTACATAAAACATATCTGTTCATTTTGCACAAGTTTTCAGTTTTCTGATATAGGTTTGTGTTGTGTAACAGTCACATGACATTCAGATTAAACAAATAAAATATATATTTAGTAACCGTTAATTCAACGATTTGCGCAGTAGATTACATAGTCAATACATACAAAGGGGAATACACGCAAACTTGTGCAGGGTGATGCGATTGACGCAAATGGCACAGCGCAATTGCCGCGAAAACACACTTTTTGCCTCAAACACTTCTTCGCGCAAGGTAAAAAATTCAACTCAAACAAAAAATTTGCATGACAAGAAGTTAAATCCCGAAGGATAATCTGGGGCGAGGATTGCAATGCTTTGCATTTTGTGGTTATGCAGCATTTTATTATTTAACTGTATTTTTTTCAACAACTAATGAACCGCCACGGGTTCACGAACCCCAGTTTGGGACACCCTGGTCTACGTGACTGTTCTCTTTCACACATGGGTAGTCCTTATTGTTAAACCCTTTCATTTGAGAGATAACTGTGTGTGTCATTCAGGATGAACATGTGTTTTTGATACGTTTCGAAGAGCGTGTGTGTATTCTTTATGGGCTGTCATCTGTGTCTCTTTATTCAGCAATAAATCCCTTGTATATCATATTTTTCCACGATGCAGTATTTACAACATATCATCTGAGAAGCCAAATCAAATATAAAGCCCTACGCTATAAAGAACAGAGAAATCCTGTTAACCAAGTTGCTCTGTGGTTCTCTCATCTGAACTGCTTCAGTACCATTCTTGACTGCTTTGTTATTTACACAGGAGAGTTCAAGTTATTTCAAATGTCAAAGCAGAATAGTAATAATAATAGCGAAGTCCTTCTAGGGAAGTCGCACCACTAGCCAGCCATCTCTGCAATGGCTCCGGGCAGTTGTTTCAGTCATGCAAGACTAAAATCCAATCTACTTAAATAGAGAAAGACCGATATCTGAATTTACAATTGAACAACATGTTTCTGGCTATAAATTAAACCTGACATCAATTGTACCATTACTTTTGTTTCTTAAGCTTAAAATGCCTTAAAAAAACACTTTTTTCTAGATAGTTTCAGCAGGTTGGCAAGCGTATCGTGGGACTCTGTCCCCCCAGTGAATCATCAGTCTTTTTAGATTAATGATTGTTTTTTTAAGTGGAAGGCGGGACTTCCTTCGCCAGAGCCGCCATATTGATATTATCCCCTATTCATAGTAATAGCAGTACTTAATCTTGTTATCCTATATATCTTAAATATTGGTTCAGGTAATGTCTAGCCACTGATGCGAGTATGTTGTTTAACAACACAGTTCAATTTTCAATCCAGGTTTGGCTTTGAAACCATTTATTTTACAATTTTAGTTAAATACATTGTTTTGTTGTTCTGAAGTGTAAATATAATGTGAAGCTATTTTTGCCTCAATATTAGATTTATCGTTTATTTATTTTGAATGTTTAATTTTTTGGTTTGCGTCTATCTAGAAAAGGAAATCCCTACTGAAAAGTTCAGGGAAAATGATCCTAGGTTGGTTGGGTGGTTTTAATTGGTCTCCCAGCCTGGTTTTACCTGTTAAGATGATGCAGCAGGCTGGTTTTAGAGGGGTTTTAAGCACTTTTTAGCTGGTCTAAGCTAATCAGGTTGGGAGACCAGCGGCCCCGACCAGCTAAAATTAGCTGACCCACCATCTTGACCAGGCTGGAAACTCAGGTTTGAATTACCAGCTCAAACCATCTACTTACATCTTAATCCAGTTAAGACTTAAATCCAGCCTGGTAAAGCTGGTGTGTCAACTGGTCTCCTAGCCAGACGATAGCCATAAGACATGGTAAAAAAAAAATTCCAAGATCCTTGTTGCTGTGTTAATGTCCCGCCCCTCCTGAAAACTGACATTGACGAGCGGAGGTTTTCCCTCCAAGTTGAATATTTTTGAACTCTCGGCGCTCAACGCTGAGCGCGAAAAAAACTGTTTTCAGCACGGAAAAAACACGCTAGCTGCTTGCTTATTTTAAAAATGCCGGGTTTCCATTGGAATCATTTGAAAACACTGAATTAAACTGAACATATTAACCTAGAATTACGCACTCTGTGCGCCCGAGTGGGAACAGTTTGAGTCAGAAACGGAGATGGCAGGCCAGAGCTTGAAATTTTTGCGATCATAAAAAAGACCTGCAAGGCCTGAAAGCGATCAAGCCTCAGCCAAGTAAGAAAAGTAAACACAAAAGTAACTTAAAAGTAACGTAAGCATTACTTTCCATGAAAAGTAACTAAGTAACGCAATTAGTTACTTTTTTGGGGAGTAACTTAATATTGTAATGCATTACTTTTAAAAGTAACTTTCCCCAACACTGGTAGGGACTGTAAATATTTCATTCATTATATCATCAAAACACCAGTTAATCACTATATAAACAGGTTCTATTAAAAAAGACAGTTAATTAAAATCGACTTTTTTCATGCTTAAGTGCTATAATTGAATACTCAGTGAAAATGTGAACCTAGTAACTTAGTTTTGGTAAACCATTCTGTGCAAGCATGTGAAAAAATAGGTAATTGAAGTTCGCCCCCCTTTGTGATGTCAGAAGGGGATAATACCGCCCCTTAACCTAGCCATGACACTGCCATTTAGTGCAGAAATCAACTCATTTGCATTTAAAAAGATGCATCCAAAAATGACAAATTTTTGCTCACACCTACAAAATGGCAATTTTACTATGTTATAATAAATTATCTATATTGTGTTTTGAGCTAAAACTTCACATATGTGATTTATTTGACATCTTAAAAAATTATTGTGAAATGTAAGAAATATTGCTATATTCAGCTATATTCAGCTATATTCAAATATAAGCAAGATAACTCATTACTTATATGAGATATAGTAATAACACCTATTATTGATAAAAATGTGTACCTGTACTGTTGGGTGCAATGCTAAACGATATTTTTAGCACCTGTATATTAACATGTCGTGTCATTCAAATACAGCAGCAGATTCCGGCACAATCCAACAAGGCCCAGTCGTCACCATTTGGCATCGGATCCAGCCACAGCTACCAAGCCGACCCGTCGTCCTACAGCCCTCTGTCCAGCCCCGCAACCTCCTCACCCTCCGGAAACGCCTACTCCAACCTGGCCAATCGCAACACTGCTTTCGGTAATACCTGTTTATTTGGCACATATTTTTTTACTGTGGCAACATTGATCCTAATACCTTATAATTTATGAAAACTTTCAAGGCCCAGAGAAACAGTAAAGTCGTGTGAGGTGTGTCAGAGGTCTACTTATGATGTTTGCGTGGTTTTTACATTCAAAAACATCAAAAACAATAAGTAATATGGTATTTTGTAACATGGATTAGTGGCTCTCTGGAGAAAAGCTTCGTTTGAAGGGGCGGGCCGCATTGAAGACCTGGACGTAAACACCCACTGCTATGATTGGACGGCTTCATTCCCCGTCATGTGGGCAAATGTTATAAAAACATTAATGTGTGAAAATAGCAGCCGAACACAAATATGTTTGAGCCACAAAAGATTCTGGGTGCTAACGATGATACACATGAATGACAATACGTATAGTCAAGTAGAAACAAAACTTTAAACTCGACGTGACTAAAGTACCGTATACAACACAGTAAGCGCGCATCAGATTATAAACTGCGGCTGATAAGCTCTTATCAATAACTTTGTATATTTCTATTGTGCTTGTGAGGTTACTCTTAGATACACGTAACGTTAC
Organism: Paramisgurnus dabryanus; assembly: GCF_030506205.2. Classification (NCBI taxonomy): domain Eukaryota; kingdom Metazoa; phylum Chordata; class Actinopteri; order Cypriniformes; family Cobitidae; genus Paramisgurnus; species Paramisgurnus dabryanus. The sequence continues at coordinate 6,858,422 of NC_133338.1, read as the reverse complement.
ATACCACAGTTATGTGATAAAAAAGCTTTGTTGAGTGTTTGACCGTTCAAAAGCAACTTGCCTAAATTACCGTATACAACACAGTAAATGGGCATCATAATCTAAATTGCGGCTGATAAGTCCTTCCTTATCACTACCTTTGCATATTTCTACCGTTAAATTACAATCGTATTGTTAAGTGTTGCACCTTTATTAATCGTTTAATGTTTTTAGTAAATTAAAACAGTCAAACATACATATTAGACACGGAAGTTACAACAGGACATATGAAGCGATCTCTTCTAACAAAGCAATAGTGAAACGCAGTAACTTAAAGTAAAATGTCTTACTTGCTGTGTCTTACTTCACTAGTCTTGGTTTTTTACTATAATTTTACTATCATGACAACCCAACACATAGTTTTCTTTTAGCTGTAGTAGTAGTAGAGTAAGTTCAGCGCACAGATTGACAAGAGATCACTTACATGCTTTAAACAGCGATCTTATCCCATGTGACGTCTATCTAGAATTAACAGACGTTCATTATGAAGTTAACATTACAGCACCACTGGGAATGAAGATATCCCACGGGCACTTTAAGATGTCTGAATCTACTATCAACCATACAGCGATTTATAGATTCCCATAAACACTCCTGCGGACAATGAGTATAACAGATATAAATGTTCCTGCAAGTATCTGGCTACAGCAGGGAAAAGATGATATTCACGGCTAACAAAGCCCTTTGTAGGAAGACACTTTTTTTATGTTGATGAAAATACATTTCTGTGGTTCATTAAAATTCTTGGTTGCTCTTTAAGTTATAAGGTTTTTGCTTAAATTCCTTCTTGACGTGAGAGCATTACATAACGTGCATAATTGTTCTTTCATTAAAATTGCTCTATTACTTTTCATTAAAGCTAATAGCCTAAATGTGATTGAACCAATGGTCTAAAACATACATCAGGAAATGTGCTGTCAATCAAAATGAGAAGTTACATAAGGCATTATGTACACAAACCCATACATTACCTACAGTGGTTTTACAGGAAAAACTCAATACCCTTTAAAAAGCACTTAATAGGGCCTTTCGCACCATGGGAATCTTTTCATAAATACCTGATAGTGATGTGTGTGTCGTCTCATAACCTGCAGGTCCACGGGTAACCTGTGAGTCGGAAAAAGAAAATGGCACTTTATTTGCAGGCGGGAAATTAAAAAATAAAATAAAGCCTGTATCAAGTATTTGGCAATAAAAATGTTCTTATTTTACATTCCTCGATAAGGTTAAAACACATAGCAATGTAACTTTTCTGATGTCCCCAAACCTTTGGCCTCACGTCACGAAATCGGCAAGCAGCTCGCACTGCCAGCCACAACAACAAAACAAACGGTGAAATAAAAGTGAAGATAAAAGGCGAGGTGCGGGAGAACTTAAGGTCAGGAATTTGTGAAAAGATAATACAAACTCTGCTTTGTTATATGATCATGCTGGTTTCTGTGGTTCATGTTGTTGACAGTTTACAGGGCAATGCAATGTAATTTTTCCAAGCACTTTTAGGCTGAAACAAAGCCTGTTTTCCTGTACATTAAAATGCCTAGTACAAGTAAGTCTATTTAATGGTCGCAGGGTGGGTTGTAAAAATAGATACAGTGATGTGGGGCGGTCTGGGTTGGGCCAAATAGTTTCATAAAAGCATCACTAATACTTCAACTATTTGTGCTATTGACAGCCCACTTTTTGGCAATGTCGGACCACAAGAACTGGAGCCGATTTTAGTACCGGGACCGCCTTGTTTGTAGTGTAAATTACTACATCACTGAGTCACTTCACTTTAGAGTCCCCACCGGCGGTCCAAATGCAACCAGGAAAATAGTACTGGTGAACATTTAATTCCTGCTAAATTGTCCCAGTACTTGGTACTTTAAATTAGTTCTGGATCTAAGCGGTGTGAAAGGCCCCAATATGTACCATGTACACTCTTAGAACGAATTTGTTAAAAACAACACATTAATGTTGATTCTGGGACAACATACTAAATGCGTTGTCCCAGAATCCACCCATCTTTGTGTTATTATTGAAACAACACATTTTGTGTTACTTTGAACACAACTTGTGTTATATTTTAACACAAAAAGACACAAGGGGCCCTATTTTAACGATCTAAGCGCATTGTCTTAAGCGCACAGTCTAAATGGGCGTGTCCTGATCCACTTTTGCTAATTTAACGGCGGGAAAAATGGTTTGTGCGCCGGGCGGACGGTCGAACAGGGTTGTTCCTATTCTTGTAATGAGTAATGGGTGTGTTTTGGGCGTAACGTGCAATAAACCAATTAGAGTCTCAGCTCTCATCCCCTTTAAAAGCCAGTTGCGCTGGCGCTATGTTTAATCCCTATTTAGATGAGGGACCTTGTAAACTGAAAAACTAAGCCGAGGAAGAAGATCCCCAGTTTAGGTTTAATGTTAAATAATTGTGTTGTTTTTCACTTGTATTGAAATTGTTATTTTTTTATTAAAACCTTTAAAACTAGTTTTCTTTTAGTCATGGAAGTAAAAATAACAGGCTTTTAATTGCTGTAAATGTATGGCTATCCAATATCATGAAAAAATTATTAACAAGTATGTAAGAAAAGGTTTGTACTCTAAAAATACTTTATTTGTAACAAACAGGAAATAAAGAATTTACAAACGTGCGGAAAGCCGTTTCAGCACTTGGACAGCGTCATGAGTATCTTTTAAGCATTACCTAAAAATGTTTTTCATCTCACCATATCCACAGGTACAGAGTCATCATATACAATAAATCTGTAGGGTAGCATTTAAAAAACATGTAAAAACAGATGCATTTGTTTAAAGCAAAGCATTTATTTACCAGGCTACAGGTGAAGCAGCTCTTTGTGCCTTCTAACGTCTCATAATTAGTCCTCATTTATGTCCAAGAGACTCAATAATAATCTTTTACATTCAATCCATAATCTTTCATATTTAAAAGCGTTTTTGTGCAGCTGCGCATTCATGTATGTGATAAGCAAACCCCCGTTGTCGTCCCGTTTATAGGCGCATATTACTAACGCGCTCTTTAAATAACAAAAAAACATATTGCGCCATTGACTTTAGACCAGGTTTTTGTTGGTCAATGGCGTAGTCTATTTTAGTTCCCTCAAAATAGCAACAAGCCAACAATGCGCCTGAACACACCTCGTTTTCAGACCAGAACGCCCATGGGCGCAACATTGGGCACAAATGCATTAGATATTTAAACAACGTGGCGCTAAACGTGAAAATGATCATTGCACCGGGTTAAAACTAGCAAAAGACACTTGCGTCGCGCATTGCGCTGCATTGCTCCGGTTGTATGATAGAGCCCATAATGTGTTAAAATTACACATAATGTGTTAAAAGCTTAACACACAAAGATGTGTAAAAAATTAACACATCCTTTCTAAGAGTATAGGTACAGGTATTTACACATGTGGTACCAACATGTGCTTTGAGATACTAATCTGTACTCTTTGGGTATTTGTGAAAGCGTACCACCCGTGTGACAGCTTACAAAAATACATGACTTTCTTAGTATTTTTGTCTTGTTTTCAAGAATTCTTAATCCATTGGCAGATTTTTTTGCTTGTTTTAAGCACAAATTCACTTAAATTTTATATGTTTTGTTTAAAAACTAGAGTTTTTTTTCTAAGGTCATTTGCTCATCAAGAAAATACATCTTGATTTAAGAATTTTTAGATATTTCTACTGAAAACAAGACAAAAATACTAAGAAATGTTTTTCTTAGAAATCATTTTTTGCAGTGTAAAAGTGTATAATTTATCAGTAAAAATAAACAGAGTAAAGTTTAAACAGTGCTTCATCCAATCAGATTAGCAACCATCTATCCATCAATCCCATGATTCCCTGTGAGCGGGGAGTAGGATCAAGGTTCAGATTTGCTCATCACATACTAATGAAGATCACATGATTTTAGATCATTGGAGAGACTTTTTTCCACCCCACAGTGGGTTTTAATTTATCTGTCATGAGTTGGACCTTTTAAGATAGATCTGGTTTCTGTACAAGTCTGACACTTTTAAACGTGTGGAATTTGACCAGCATGACACGAAGGGCAAAGATACACAAACACAATCATGCAACTCTTCACATTCCAAAGACTGAACATACCGAACGGCTCACGGGGTGAAACTGCTATTGAGTTGCATCCGGATGCATAAAGCTTTTTCTCCATTACATTCAGCTGTATAAACTGGATTTAATTTGAAGCACGAAGGCTTACAGAATGAAATTTTTTCCTTTGTTGTTTCCCTTGAGGGGAACTCGCAAGCTCGAACCTGTGATTAGCGTATCCATTTAATAAGTAATTTATGTTAAAAAGGTGACATTAAAAAATCCATTTCCATTTCGAGTGTATCATGCCCGGAATGGCTCTCCAAACCCTGAAGGCTTTTGCCAGCCACTTGAAAATGAAGCCATGTCCAGATAATTCTTTTTTAATATGGTGTCATTAACCAAAATGGAACATTTATCTTCGCCTCGTCACGTGGACAGTCCTTAAACACGAAAGTGAAGGCGGCAGAGATGCAGAACGTTGCTTTTCTGTACTTGGGCTTAATTCAGGTTCAGTTCTTAATGTATCGGAGCTAATTTACCATGTGTATTTATATATCTGGTACTGGCAACTATAGAGTCAATTACAATATAATATATGTGACCCATTCGTTTTTGTAATGCACTGTTTTCTGACTTATGTGAAAATATAACCTAGATTTTTTTATATTAACTGAGTAAGATCATGTAAAGGGATAGTTCACCAAAAAATTAAAATTCTGTCATCACTTTCCCTTCAGTTGTTGCAAACCTGTAAAAATATCTTTGTTCTGCTGAACACAAAGGAAGATATTTGTAATGAAGCCGGAAACAGAAGCACCATTTACTTTCGTAGGAAATAAAAATACTATGGAAAACGGTGCTTTAAAAAGGTTTGGTTACAAACATCTTCCTTTGTGTCTAGCAGAACAAAGACATTTATAGGGTTTGTAACAACATAAGGGTGACTAAATGACGACAAAATGTTATAATGTGAAGTGTGGTTATACACTCCAGAAAAATGATTTTCAAGAAAAAAAATTCTTATTATTTTTGTCTTGTTTTCAGTAAAAATATTTAAAAATTCTTAAATTAAGATGCCTTTTCTTGATGAGCAAAACAACCCAAGAAAATAAGTGTAGTTTTCAGACCAAAAATATCAAATTTAAGTGATTTTGTGCATAAAAAGGCAAAAAATCTGCCAATGGGGTAAGCTAATTTTTCTTGAATTTAGTGTTTAAGAAAAATTTTCAAGATTTTTTGCTAACCCCATTGGCGATTTCTTTGCTTGTTTTATTTTATATTTTTTGTCTATAAACAAGACTTTTCTTAGGTCATTTTGCTTATCAAGAAAAAACATATTTTTGTTATTTTTACTGAAAACAAGACAAAAATACTAAGAATATTTTTTCTTGAAAATCATTTTTTTGCAGTGTAAATTGTGACCCTATAAAAAATGACTTTTTTAGTTAGTATTTTTGTCCTGGTTTAAGCACTTTTTGTCTTGTTTTAAGCACACATACAGTATCTAAAAATTCTCAAGTCTCAAGATGCATTTTCTTGATAAGCAAATAACTTAGGAAATTAAGTCTAGTTTTAAGACAAAAAATATCATATTTAAGTGAATTTGTGGATTAAACGAGCAAAAAAATTTGTCAATGCACTGCAAAAAATTATTTTTAAGAAAAAAAATTATTAGTATTTTTGTTTTGTTTTCAATAAAAAGATCTAAAAATTGTTAAATTAAGATGCTTGTTCTTGCTGAGCAAAATGACCCAAGAAAATAAGTCTAGTTTTTAGACCAAAAATATGAAATTTAAGTGATTTTGTGCATTAAAGCAACACTATGTAGTTTCCATGTAAAAATGACTTACAGCTCCCCCATGTGGTTGAAAAGCGCAACAGCGCCTGGTATCAGACACTCTTCTGCAGGCAGGGGGAGGGCAGGGCTGTGTTTCCTACCCTCCACCGCCACTTTCAGAGTGTGCTTGTAGCAGCTAGGAGGCTGCTCAGGTTGCAGCAACAGTACAATTTGTCCAGTTAAAAGTTATTCTATCACTGAAATAATTTTAGAGACATTATTTAAAGGTAAAAAAACTACATAGTGTTGCTTTAAATAAGCAAAAAAAATTCATCTTACCCCTTGGGAGATTTTTTTGCTTGTTTTATGCACAAAATCACTTAAATTTGATATTTTTGGTCTAAAAACTAGACTTATTTTCTTGGGTTGTTTTGCTCATCAGAAAAAGCATCTTAATTTAATAATTTTTAGATATTTTTACTGAAAACAAGACAAAAATACTAAGAACATTTTTTCTTGAAAATCACTTTTTGCAGTGTGGGGTAAACAAAAAAAATCTTAAACTTTTTTCTTAAACACTTAATTCAAGAAACATTTGCTTACCCCATTGGCCACTTTTTTTGCTTCACTTAAATTTAATACATTTTGTCTTAAAACTAGACATATTTTCTGTAATTTTGCTTATCAAGAAAAAACATATAAATTTAAGAATTTTTAGATATTTGTACTGAAAACAAAACAAAAATACTAAGTAAGAAAGTCATTTTTTGCAGTGTTGACCACAAAACCAGTCATAAGTAGCACGGGTATATTTGTAGCAGTAGCCAACAATACATTGTATGGGTCAAACTTATAGATTTTATAAATGTCACAAATCATTAGGATATTAAGATCATGTTCCAAGAAGATATTTTATAGATTTCCTACCAGAAATGTATCAAAAATGTATTTATTATTAGTAATATGTGTTGCTAAGGACTTCATTTGGACAACTTTAAAGATTTTTTTGCACCCTCAGTTTTTCAAATAGTTGTATCTCTGCCAAATATTGCCCTATCCTAACAAACCATCCGGTACATAACGGGAAAGCTTATTTTTTCAGCCATAAATGGTTCTTCTGTGGCATCTGAAGCACCTTTATTTTTAGGAGGGTAGAATGTTTCCATTTTTGTGTCCTCATGTAATCGCAGATTTATCTGATCATGATGAGATCAGATCTCTGTTTGGGTCATGCCATCTGTTGTAAGACTTCCTGACGACAGCAAGGAGTGTAACTTTATTTACTGCTGACTCACAGATATAAATAAACATCAAATGTGACTAAGACTTTTGCACGATACTGTATATGAGAGTAGATGAATATTTACTAGGAAAAACCCCAAATAAAGTTAAAAGGCATGTTGGGTTGCCAACTTTGTCAGTCTGAAATGCGTCAAAAAGTGTCCTGCCGCAGGAGTGCGTGGTTTGGTTTTGTGTGTTTATTGTTTTAAGTAATTTGTCAAACCGATAGCTTATCTCCTTAGTAAATATTAATTTATAACTTATAGCAACATATGGTATGTATATTAATAGTTTGTTCATTTACAGAAGGTACTTTTAACACTGTGCTTCTCTGAAATGCTTTTAATTGGTTTAATTACCTTTAGCCTATCTGTCTAAAACACTTGTGACTCCGTTATCTCTTTCATGTTAATCTTACGTGTGACAAACTGAAGCTTTTGCAGAGTCAACATCAAATACTTTAACAAATAATTAAAATACTTAACGGCTGTGAATCAGAAGCGAGAGAATGTCCTAGCAAAATTGGAAATGCGTTCAAGCATTTCAGATTGATGTGTGCATGCACAATCAGCTAAATAACCCACAATATAAATAATGCTTGTTCAACTGGATGTTCGGCGTTACCGCAAGAATCGCCTTTTGCAGGATTTTGATGTCATCTGCCTCTCGGTTCTTGTGGCGCCACATGAAGTCGAACAAGCCTGTTGTATCAGTCACTGGTTTGATCAGCACAGCCGTAAAAAAAAAAAAAAACGGGACGCGGGAGGTTAGACAAATCAATGGCAACCCTACACTACAAAAAATTATTTTCAAGATTCAAAATTCAAGAAAAATTAGCTTACCCCCATTTGCAGATTTTTTTGCTTGTTTTAAGCACAAAATCCCTTAAATTTTGTGACCAAAATTACCAAAAATATACATTTTAAGTAAATTAGTGCTAAAAAACAAGCAAAAAAATCTGCAAATGGAATAAGAAAAATGTTCTTAAAATAAGCTAACTTTTTAATAAACGAATGTGTCAGATTATTTGCTTGTTTTAAGCACAAATTCGCTTAATTTTATATTTTTTATTTCCTAGGTCATGTTGCTCATTAAGAAAAAACATCTTCATTTAAGAATTTTAAGATATGTTTTACTGAAAACAAGACAAAAATACGAAGTAAGAAAGTTATTTTTTTGGACATGTTATATGAAAAGTGCACCAGCTGAATTGCTTCAAAACACTGCAAAAAATTACATTCTTATTTAGCATTTTTGTCTTGTTTTCAGTACAAGTATCTGAAAATTCTTAAATCAAGATGCATTTTCTTGATAAGCAAAATACCGTAAGAAAATAAGTCTAGTTTTGCGAAAAAGGAGATAGAGTGGACGAACTAAGCTCATACCAAGTGTGTGGTGAGATCGTAACAAGGGCGTGGTGAGCTTGAACCTGCTTACGTCACGAGTTATTTTTTGGACCCAACATCCAATAGGAAAATTCAACTGCAGTACCCACCGTTTAACCTGAAGAGGGCAGCACTCAGACGTTTTTACACCATATATTGTAGTATTGAAACACTTTATATCCAAATGTCAAAAAACTTACGAAAATCAATGAACAGCACTAATTAAGCATCATTCTTACAGATCATTAACTAAAAAAAGTTTGTTTAGGGTTTAGTTACTCTTTAAAACAAGCAAAAAATCTGCCAATGGGGTAAGCTAATTTTTCTGGAAATTTTATTGAATTTGAAAAGTTTTTTCTTACAACATTGGCAGACTTTTTGCTTGTTTTAAGCACAAATTCACCTAAATTGTAAATGTTTTATCTAAATACTAGACTTATTTTCTCTGTGTCATTTTACCTATCAATCTTAATTTAAGAAATTTTAAGAGAGTCATTTTTGCAGTGCTGTATTTGTATTAAAAAGTTATTAACATAAAGGGGGTCGGAAGCATGTGATTTTTTTTTAGCATTATTATTACTTTCCTAAATAATTAATAACACTCAATTAAAGGAATATTCCATTTTCTTAAAAGAAAAATCCAGATAATTTACTCACCACCATGTCATCCAAAATGTTGATGTCTTTCTTTGTTCAGTCAAGAAGAAATTATGTTTTTTGAGGAAAACATTGCAGGATTTTTCTCATTTTAATGGACTTTAATAGAGCCCAACAATTAACACTTAACTCAAAACTTTCAACGGAGTTTCAAAAGACTCTAAACGATCCCAAACGAGGCATAAGGGTCTTATCTAGCAAAACGATTGTCATTTTTGACAATAAAAATAACAAATATACACTTTTAAAGCACAACTTCTCGTTTAAATCCGGTCGTAATGCGTCAGCTGACCCTACGCAATACGTCATGACGTCAAGAGGTCACAGAGGACGAACGCGAAACTCCGTCCCAGTGTTAACAAGTGTTGAGAAAGAGGACCGTTCCTACGTTGTTGTATGTCAACTGATACTAATTAATGTCTCTGTGTCAGTTTATTGTTTACAATGGTCCGCAAATGTGCGTTTTATATATTGAACACGTGACCTCCCTACGTCACTACGCATTTACGTTAGGTCGCACTGGACCGGATCTAGACGAGAAGTTGTGCTTTAAAAGTGTATATTTGTTATTTTTATTGTCAAAAATGACAATCGTTTTGCTAGATAAGACCCTTATGCCTTGTTTGGGATCGTTTATAGTCTTTTGAAACTCCGTTGAAAAAAACTGTTAAGTGTTGAGTTAAGTGTTAAGTGTTGGGCTCTATTAAAGTCCATTAAAATGAGAAAAATCCTGCAATGTTTTCCTCAATAAAACATAATTTCTTCTCGACTGCTCAAAGAAAGACATCAACATTTTGGATGACATGATGGTGAGTAAATTATCTGGATTTTTCTTTTAAGAAAATGGACTAATCCTTTAACATGTTATATTAATACTGAAACTTGAAAAAAATGGTCGGAAACATAATTCTGCACGGCTTCCATATTGTAATTCTGGTTAAGATGTGAACCGTACTTGCGTATCCCTGCATATGATTTGTCATAGTGTCACACTGAAAATAAATGTGGATAGCTCTGATCCATGAAATGTCTTTTTTTTAAATGTTTAATATAAAAATCATAAATGCAGAACCAGAAATGTGAAGTTTAGAGGGTTTACATGTCAAATGAGCAATGATTTATATACCAAAACAAGCTAATAAATTACTTAGTCTGTGATTTGTTTGTTCTTTAATGCATGTTTGATACAGACACACATTCTTCACAGACTCAGGGGTTAAGGTGGTCACACATTAGACCTGCGAGTTTAACTTTACAGTTTGTCTAAATTGCTTGTTTATGCCTGATGCAATGCATAATACCTTTATTTAGTTATAAATATAAGACCTTTGTGGCTTAATTGCAGTATTTATATGTTCATGTAAAATTGAGGACATATCTGCCGGTTTCAAGAGTTGCATTTATCAAAATAAGAGAAGTGACAGCGCTTGCTTTTAAACTTCACAGGCTGTTTGTATTGATTTGCGAGAGCCCGAAACCATGGACATAGCTCAGCTCATTGTTTGAACCGAGTTCACTTTGTCGCGGCACTGTTTGTACCGTTACAAAACGTCTTTGAAAATCACGTTTGATTGAGTGGCCTGAGAATACGCCCGATCGAGTGAAGCTCGCCTTTTATCTTACACACAGATACGCTCGCTTCAGGGAAAAAAGAGGATGCAGAATGGATCAGATGGATCGGGACACAGATAGATTGCTAAGGGAGACAAACACAAGAAAAGAAATTGATAGAGAGATTTACGAGGCACATCGCCGGATCCAAATAGCCAAACCTAGAGGGAGAGAACGAGAACGGGTGTGCAGGAGAATAAGAGAGACCCTCTCGGCACCGACACGGTAGGGAAATGAGGAGTTTGACCTTAGATCAGCATCTCATCAACATGGAGAACACGAAAAGCCGCCCAAGGGCACAGCTGTGTCATCTTCCAAAACCTCCGCCCGCGCCCCTCACGCATTAGTCTTCCCAACTCCCTCGTTTCCTAACCAAATACTCGGGCCCTGGGGGCGAAGAGACTCTAGATGCGTGTTTTAAATGAGTCTGTCAGCCTCTAGTAAATGTCTACCCTCGTGCAACAAATTGAGCGAAATGAAGGTCTCATGGATGAAGTCTTTTACAAGCGCACTGAATTACGATTCTGGAACTGTACACATGTTGAAGATAATACGAAAGTTCATATTTATACACGCTTGTTTGGAAATGCTGTTGATCGGGGTCTTGAAAAGTCTCTGAGCATTTGCGTTTGGATGCTGGTGCTCTGCATGTACTGGTTTGTCACCGTTATACTACATAAGCTCTGATTAAACTTCTTAACCTTTAGTCTACCGATTTAAGTTGTAAATAAAAAATGTAAATGCTGTTAATATGGAAAAAGTGTTGAATGGGTTAAAATTTGTGGACATGCAAGCCTTGCAATTAACCAACCTAGAACCGAATGAAAATTCATGCTGGTCTAACAGAATATTTTTAGCAGTTAAGGACCAGATTTTCTAACAGCTTGCACCAGCGCAAACCATAATTTTGTCGCAAGTTTTTTTGCGACTACATTTCTGTATATGCATTTATGGGAGTTTACCTTTCAGATGCCACATTTATGGGAGGAGAGTATTTAAATGATTCACGCTACTTGATTTATTAATGTTTGCGTGTGATATTACAGGTTTTTGCGCCATTATTTAACGCAGAAAAAAAGCATGTCTTAAATAATTTTGCGCTTGAAATCGCTAAAATGATTTCTGATAGGAGAGGCATTACAGAAATCAGAGAGCATGTGGTACAAGGCAGAGGATTTTTTTAAACAGGTAACAGTTTATTTAAACGCCAAAGGAACATACTATTAAAAAATATTGTTTGCCAAGCAATGTTATTTTTATTTTGCTGGAGAAAAAAAACCTCTTGTAAACCTTCATATTTTTTAAGACAAATTTCAAGATTTTTAGGCAAAAAATATAATTGATAAGCAAAAATGCCATTTGGGATTTTACACCCTGCATTTTCAGCTGCAATGTCCGTGGTGCTGAACTCATGCGCATCAGGTGTTAATACAGTAGGTCACCCGCACCTGAGGAGCATCAGCTCTGCTTAGGGGCTGTTTACACTTGGTTTTAAGATGTGTTTTCATCGATCGGATCACAAGTGGACGAGAGAGACACATTACGTTTACACCTGGTATTTAAATCCGTCTCTTTTGTCCACTTTCGACCGCATCTGTCCTGAATACTGTGAGGGGGTGGTCCGTGAGATGGTGGGCGAGTCTCTCTGCTGTCATTCAAACGCGAGCGGGAGTAATTATGAGTTTATATGGACGCAAACTTATATTATGTCGGAGCCCGCTGCTTGTTTAGCAAGTATACATGCTGCACAGTGTTTGTACGTTTATTTGTTGGAGCTTTCTCTCAATTTTCAGCGCAATTGATGAAATAGGATCGCGCAACTTTCACGCTTTCAAAACGAAACTACGGAGAACACCCGCAGTAGTTTTATCAATGAAAGGCTAAAAATAGCGCTGTTCACCGTATGTTCACGGCAGAAGTCAAAAAAAGACGTAAAATTAGTGTTTAGTACCTCAGATTAGATAAATGGGCGGAGAGAAGGCGGTCGCGTGTGGCTATTTGAACACATTCAACCACATTGCGTTCCGCAACTCCAAAGCGATCCGATCGAAAGTGGTTTCGACTACCTCTGAATGTGGTTGAAAGTGGTCGAAAGTGGACGCGTTCAAAACGTTTTGAACACCGTTTACACCTGGCATTAACGTCGTCCACTTGTGATCCGATCGACGAAAACGCATGTTAATGCCAAGTGTAAACAGCCTCTTATTTGCGACCGTGAACTATTTTGCACTGCTCTTAGTAGATTGCATTGTTAATTATGGAAATCAACTGTTGCACCATTGTTATTAGCACCTTTTTAGTAAGTAATCGCTCTCGCACTAATTTGCCCCGTTTAGTAAATCTGGCCTTTAATCTCAAAAGTGGTTAATTATGAAGTTTTTCTCAATGTGCCTGTTGTTTTTTTCCAGATGTGTCAGGAGAAAGCAGTCAGAGCGGAGGGCAGTTTCAAGGTCGACCCTCTGAGGTCTGGTCCCAATGGCAGAGTCAACACCACAGCCAGCAGGGTGGAGATCACCCCCACCCTCAGTCTAACCAAACAGAGGTCTTTCAGGTAAGCTTGCTCTCCATCTGTCTTACGCCTGGTGTTCCGACTGTACAATATGTGACCTTGCCTGTGAATCCCAACTGATATTTACTGTTTTGTACATAAAATTATTCGGCATGGTGTAAAGAAAATGTAACATTGATATTTTTAATACGTACTGATTATGATCGTGTCAAAGATTGAAATCAACGGTGAAATCAGATTGCTCCTAATCTCAGTGTTAGATTATGAGACTTTTACCTGGATTATCACATATTATCCCAGGGAGGATTTTTTTATTTAATAATAAAATTGTGAATATTATAAAATACATTGTATTAGAGATTGCCGAATGCATGGTATTATTGCGAATCTTCCAAAATATGTAAATTAGCCCTTTTGTCAGACTGATAATGTCAGATATTATTTGTCAGATTATACGATACATCATAACCACACTTTGTTCCCAATCTTGCAATTGAAGCAACGTTAATTTTTGTCTGACCATTTAGCAGTGACACTGCACTACTGAGCAACCCAATCTTAAGGCATTTTGTGCTATAGTCACGAAATATTTGATTTGCTTATCCGTGTTAATGCACAAGTTTCCTCTTATGTCAAGGGTCACGAATGTCTTTTTCATGTCACTCAGCACAAATTTCTTTATAATATTTTTTTGTGTCCTACGAGCACGACGTTCTTTTTTGTGTCTTTTTATGTATTGGTCTATTTTTTCAATTTTTTACCATTGTTGCTTGGGGTTGGGATTTTAATGGCTTTCTGTTACATTTCAGACATCCTAATCCAACCCCAAATCTAACCCCAATCCCAAGCGAGTGTAAAACTAGAAAAAATTTGAAAAACCAATCCATAAAAAGACACGGAAAAGAAAGCCGGGCTCGATAATCCTTCTCACTGGATTATCGAATGCTTTTTGACACACAAAAAAAGGAAAATCTTGTCCATGAACATGAATAAATAAATAAAATATTTTTTGACTATAGCACGAAATGCCTTGAGGTAGGGTTGTACTCAGCTTTAAAATTGCTAGGTGACACAAAAAAATTTAAATGGTTAAACTTTTCCTAAGTCGATAAAATCATGCCATAGTTACATTTACGTACATAAATATCTATAAAGATACATGCGGAACCTTATAGAACATTTGATGGCTAACCAATTTTAAATTTTATATATATATATATATATATATATATATAAAAAAATATATATATATATATAATTTTTACAGTGTGTGCACTGTAAAAAGTTAAAAGTTGAATCAACTTGTTTCGATAATATATTTGGTAATACCCAAAAAATCACAAATTTATATATATATATATATATATATATATATATATATATATATATATATATATATATATATATATATATATATATATCACCAAAAAGTATTTTTAAATTTTTAATATATAAATTAAAAAATACTTTTTGGTGATCCCCCCACCTTTTTTACACTAGGGGTGTTCACAGTCAAAAATGAGTGGCCTACAGAAAATAACTTATAAGTCACTCATTATGCTAAATTAAAACCAAATATTAGATTCAATGTTTTTGCCAACTTGTTTTCTTTTATTTAAGACTAATTCTTTAAATTTTATTCTTTTTTTACAGGTTAATCGTAGGCTTTATTGATCTGATCTTGTGCGAAATTACAGTTTTACTGGCAGCTGTTTACTGTAGATTTAAATGTATGTTGTTTACTGGCACCAGTTTGTTCAAAGTTAAATGAACATTAAACATTAACAAATATTTTAGAGGATAAAACTATAAAAAACAGCCTCATTCAAAGCATTCTGGAAAGCAGAATCTGAAGTAAAAAAAAGGTTAATGAGGATTTCTGGTTCCCAGAATGCTTTGCATAAGGCTGTTATTTTATAGTTTTATTCTGTAAAGACAAAGATTTGTTAAAGTTTAATGTTCATTGCCAAACTGTTGCTAGTAAATAACATTAATTTAAATCTACAGTAAGTTACTGGCAACCAGCTGCATAACTACAGCAATTTTTTACAGTGTATGCACTGTAAAAAGTTAAAAGTTGGATCAACTTAAAAAATTACTTTAATTGGTGACCTAGAAAAATGAAGTTGTTTCAACTTAAGATTTTACTTTAGTTTTACTATAGGAGAAAAAAGTAGTTATTTTTTAGGTATTACCAACTGAAGTAATTTTTTAAGTTGATCTAACTTTTCGCTTTTTTACACCTTAGTTTTTAAATGAAAAAAGTCAATCAAATACTGCTCTTTTCACATAACAAACTGAGATGTATAAGCTCAGAAATGCAAAACCAGTCCTAACTGAAAGAAGACAAGTTTAAAAAAAAGATAAAAATTGAATTCAACACTGCAAAAAATGACTTTCTTACTTAGAATTTTTGTCGTTTTCATAAAAATATCAAAAAATTCCTAAATAAAAATGTATTTTCTAGACGAGCAAAATAAGTCTAGTTTTTAGACAAAAAATAAAAATAAAATTTAAGTGAATTTGTGCTAAAAACAAGCAAAAAAATCTGTCAATGGAACAAGAAAAATTTTCTTGAGTTCCTGTGTTCAAAAAAGGTTTTGAACACAGCACAAGGTTTAATCAAAGATTAAAAATGCACTTCTACTATATTGTAGTGATTCTTCTCTGATAACATCAGTTCGACGGCTTGGGCAGAACATCCGTTAACCTTGTGTGATTTCGTTTCACTCGGAAATACGTCACAATGCGAAGGAAAATTACATTTTGAAAGTCAATCGCATATGTAGCATATGTTTTTCCTGTGACAGTAATCTCATCATGCTTTAAAACAGCATGAATCTAGCCATGCTCCCTTGGCTCATTTAGTATACACAGATTTGTGAATGTGCAAATTAGTCTCTGCCTCTGCTTAATCGTGCAGCCAGGACCATAGATGCAAATTAGCCCCCACCACCTCGGGCCATAGATATACTGGCGCTTTTCCATTGCATAGTACCTCACGGTTTGGTTTCAGTGGGGTCGGGTCAGCTCACCTCACCTCACTTGGGCTCGATTAGCTTCTCCATTGAGTTTAGTAACACTTCGCAGTGGGAGGGATTATAGGCGCGTCATTATATTAGCTCCGCCTGCTGCTGTATCATACAAGTGAGAGCGTTATTGGAATGATAAACATCCCCATACATTAATTTATTTCTCAGTCCGCCACAAAATCAAAACTGACCACCACAAATATGTTTGCACATCGTGTTTATCCCTACCTCTGTCTCACAGTCGATGCGCTCCGCTTAGCCTCATTTAAGTTGCATATACACATATAATGCGCACCTGCGTTGCAAATGTGCCGCTACAAACTGCAAGTCTGGAAAAAAACTGGTATGGTGTTCCTGGTTCTCAACCTGTGGATGTTTTTCATAGCTAAATGGGAGTTTGGGAACTTATAGTAGAGCACAGACGACAACATGTTTGCTCGAGACAGCGCAAGCTAGCACTAAGCTAAAGCTAATCTTTACATTATAGCGATGACGCTGGTAGTGACGATTCTCTCAGACCAATCAGTGATCTACAGTGTTTTTACGTCACGTTTGGTATCAGCTTGGAACCGGATCGCGGTGGTACGAAAAAAGTATTGTGTACTACGTACTGCACCCAATGGAAAACTCCCAAAAGTAAGCTGACCTGACCCAAACCAAACCGTGGGGTACTATGCAATGAAAAAAGCGCCATATATGTACATACATGCTACATTCGATTGTTTCAAAAACATAACTGCTCCATTTTTATATAACGCATAAGTAAAATGCGCATTTGAAGCACTAATATTTTTTAACGCTGATGTTGGTTAGAGCATTTGCACGTATGAACATCACAGAAGGTGAGCTGAAGCAGCTGTGCTGACATCTTGTTTATGCGGCATCTATACATAATATCTATGGCTCGAACTACTGATCTTCTCGTTCAGCTGTGATGATATGATTGGTTACATGTTTGTAACGTAGGAAACCAAGGTGATTACAAACTGCGGTCTTTGGAAAACTCCAATTTTATAGAGAAAATACTCAACAATGAATGATGAACCTGCACATGGTTTATCTTAAAATATATTCGAAACACCACATAGACACATAAACACCAAAAACTTGATTTTCACCACAGGGGGACTTTAAGCAAAAAAGTGATGAAGTGAGCAGATTTTCATGTCACAGCTGTCACTTTGAACATGTTTGATTTACCCAAACTCTTATTTTCTGTCTTTCAGGACATGTTACCAATGGCTGGGGATCCCACCCAGGGAACAACCAATTACAACATCGAAGACTTCCCTGACCTCAGCATGTTTCCTCCATTTACCGAGTAACCGGATTCATTTGTTGCTTTAATTTTGTTTCGGTTCGGACTGCAGTACTTTCATCTCACACATTCACATGACGCTGCTCTATTTTTGAAATCGCACACTCCTGAAAACGCTATTGACTCTGAAACACACAAACTCTTGTGTGAAAGCTGTTTATCACTTACAAACAGACTCGTACAGAGGACGAACTGCAGAGGTGCTGGGGCGAATTCACGAAACTCTCACAGTTTTTGTGCAAAACCCTGTATTTGCAAAAGGCAAGATGCACTATTAACAACTATAGAAAGCAAACGTTTGCCTAAAAGAGATGTTTTTGTATATTCAGTCTTGGCAGATGCCACATCCATACGCATGCTATATAACACTGTACAGTCCCAGTAAAGTATGCATTACTTTACAACCCGGCAGCCAGAACTGACCTGCACCGTGTGATTTGCATAATTCCTATCGGGTGCTAAAACAACGCATGCAAATAAATGACTTTTTTTGGCATTTTATCGTACAGAATATGTATTTTGAGAATCTTTATTAATGGAAACGCTTTTCACATTGCCAAACAGCATCTTGCTGCAATATTTGTGCGCCGCGCCATTTCGTAACATTGCGAAACGACGCTTACTGTGTATTATGTAGTCTATGTAGTGATGTCTATAACCTAGCTTACTAATAATAATAATAATAAATACAGATGGATGTAAAGAAAAAAAAAACATTTGATTTAAATTTACGAATGTGAAATTTTTTTACTTACTTTCTTACAAAATTGCTAATCGCATTCTCAGTCATCCTCCTCATCCTTATAAAAACAAACGCATTCGCTGTGTTTATCGTAATCTGTGTGGCAGCTGCAATTTTTTGTTATTATTAACTTTTGAACTGATACATGATGTGGACTTATACACTACACTCTTTTTCACAAGTCTAAAGAAATGGACCGATGGGAAGACCTCGAAATGGAACGTGAATCTTTTTGGTAATCAAATGGATGTTTTTATGTAAATAACGTGATTTTTATGTTAGTGTTTTATGTCACATACCGCTACTACATACTTGTGTAGGGTTAATATCATTGTGTGCAATGTGAGTACTTGCGTAACTCTTGTTACTTAGTTAGCTTGTTCATTGTACAATGAGTTTAGAATTGTATAAATTGTGTAAATGTGTTTCGTTATTTTTATGTAACTTTATGACTATAAATTGTGCTTGTGACAACAAATGTGGCTTATTGAGTCGTTTTTATTAGATTGAGTGGCTCAGTGGGTAGCGCTGTTGCCTCACAGCAAGAAGGTCCCCGATTCGAGCCTCGGCTAGGTCAAGTGGCCTTTCTGTGTGGAGTTTGCATGTTCTCCATGTGTCAGCGTGGGTTTACTCCAGGTACTCCAGTTTCTTCCCAGAGGCCAAAAACATGCAAGTTAGGTGAACTGGAGATACCCAAATGCCCAACCTGTGTATGGATTAACCAGTTTTCACCATGAAAATAGCCAAAGATGCTGAAACGGCATGAAGAATAAAGAAAGAAAGAAAAGCTTTCTTAGACATATTAAGGAGACATATTACCAGTCTATTTTAACAGATCAATAATTCTTTATAAAGTATATTCAATCATAATAAATCATCAGGACGTGAGGCGACACTCACAAGCCATATTACATCCATAATGTAATTTATTTCCATTTGGAACTGGATATTTGTTAAGAAAAATGTAGACCATAATTTTTCATTTGTAATTTAATAGATTTAAAAAAAATGGGGTAATCGGTTAATTTACCCTTTCTGGATTGATTTTATATATTAAAAAAAAAAACTTAAACATGAAATATAAGATGACACTGGGTCATTCTATGAAAATGGTGGCTTTTTGAACAGACAACTTTTTTAAAAATGTTATTCTTTTTTTATACCAAAACTTATAGTGAGATAATAGTTAACCTCTTAACATTATAAATCAACTTAAATGACAGCTTAATGTATTTTTATATTTTTACTACATTACATTAAAAAATGCTTGTGCTGCTTTTTCGTCACTGGTGTTACCTATATTTTAGATGACGATTCAGGCTTCCCAGAAATTTGACCATTTAATTTGCATACATAATCAAAGACAGAAAAAGTTTATGTAATATTAAGAAATTGTCTTGATTAGTAATAATTTACTTTAAACAGGCATGCGTAAATTTCTATTATGTGACCTTTTTCTATATCTACCATTGTGTTTTTTGTTGTAACAGTAGAAATAATTGAGGTTGAGTGATCAAAATTGAATGATGATATCCTTAACATGCTTACTAATGAATGCAGCAACTGTTAGGTAGATACAAAAACTATATTCTATGAAACTGGGCAACTCTGATGCCAGAAAACCAATGGAAAGCAATATTATGTGTAGGGCTGGGTATCGATTCAGATGTTCCAGATCGATTCGATTTCGATTCACAAGCTATTAAATCGATTCGATTCCGATTCTCAATTAAATTTTTGATTCCGGTTCTCAGGTAGGTTTTTATACTCGATTCTCGATTCAACTCAATGAATATAGATTTAATACACATACTATATTAATAAAAAAGAACAGTGAACAGCAGTTTACAAGTGGGTAATTAATAAAAAGAAATTAAAAGCCACAACACTCTTGCTTGCGAAATCTAAAATGCTTCCATTCCTCCGTTCAATGTTTGCGGAAATAAATATGAAAAAAATCGATTCTACTCTTTGAGAATCGATTTTTAATTGACCACGTTTTACAAAACGATTAATCGAAAAATCGATTTTTTTGCCCAACCCTATTTATTAAATAAACTTTAGCTGAATAGGAGGGATTGCAAAAACACTGGTGTTATCGTCGTGTCACTGGTGTTACCAGCAGCAACAGTAACACCGGTGACGATAACACCAGTGACAAATCTGCAGACACAATGGCATATCTAAGATTGCGGCCACAGTAGCTCAAACCACACTTCTTAAATTGTAAATAAATCACTTAATTATGCAATTTGAAAAATTATATTAATAAAATTTACTTTCCCTCTTACTATAAACTGTAGTAACACAAGTGACACATCTTAAGTCCTCGCATGAAATTATCAAATTATTTATCAAATTGCGTAAAGATGAGAGAGTGCACACTCACAATGTGCTTTTTAAAACACCTACAATGAATGTTTGACCCAGGAAGAAGTTGGCAAGGATGTTGATTTTTTTCAAAGTGGTGGTTTCTATAAATTGTAAGACCAGTGACATGAAATTGGGGGACAGGTATTCCCTGTAAATTATTTATAATATTTAGTTGATATTTTAGTTTTTTAAGTAGTCCACTAAATAACTGTACTACTTTTCTTTGTATTATGACATTTAAAGGGGGAGAATAATATTTTTTTTTTTACTCAAAATATGTCACTAAACCACGACTCCTGACCCGATTGACAAGCCAATTTCATGGTACTGACCGTAAAACATTTGCTGTAATTATGCAGCTGGTTGCCAGTAACTTACTGTAGAAGATAAAGACTGAAAATGTTTCATGTTCATTTAACTTTGAACAAACTGTTGCGAGTAAATAACATTAATGTAAAATCTACAGTAAGTTACTGGCAGCTAGTAATACTAAGTAATACTGTAATTTCTACAGAATTTTTTTACAGTGTATATATAAAAAATGGTTTGCAATATAGCTGTCTTACATATGTTTTTTTTTTATAATAAAACACTTTAAGTAAAACAAAAAACATATATTTTGTGTCGTTATCTGAAAATTTTAAGTTTTTTTCCTGGTGGTTGGGGCTGGGACAGGAAAGTCACCATTTTCATAGAATGACAACAAAAAACCTCAAAAGAAGAAGATATGTTTTACAATCAATAGCTTATATACAGTTATATATATAACTTAAATGAAAATGTACTTATTAAGGCAACATATCAAATTTTTATGAGGATTATGAGGGTTTTCTAAGCAGGCATTTAATTTTCTGCATGGCAAGATTATAAGCATGATAGTATAGGGCAGGGGTGGGCATTCCTGGTCCTGGAGGGCCACTGTCCTGCAAAGTTTAGCTTCAACCCTAATCAAACACCTGGAAATCTTATCAAAGGTTGCAAGATATCTTGGATATTACTTTTAGGTATGTTTGATAAGGGTTGAAGCTAAACTTTGACCACCCCGGTAGGGTATTGGGCAGGCACTATTGGATTACTGCTTTATTAATGTTAACTACCATAGAACATTACACTGGAAAAAAACTATTGGGTTTTCTTTAAAGGTCATTTTCTTGCATCCAACCTTTTTTGTGAGCAATGGCTACCACAATGATTAAACTGGAGTCTGTAGGACTACTTTTTTTATCTAGTCTACTTTAAAAAAAAGTTTGTTTTACTTTTAATCTTATTTTACGTGTTAATATGTTTTATCATTGTTTAAAATGTCAACATACATAAAAGAAGCCAAGCTAAAAACATGTAATTAATACATATTAAAATTCAGCCTATTCATAGAATTTGCTTTGATGGGGAACTTACAGACTGGGCAACCTGGTGCCCGCGGGCACTATGTTGGAGACCACTGCTCTAGGCCATGGTTTTAGACTAAGAGTAAAGGTTTGCTGTAAACGTTTCCACTAGAGATGTGCTAATCCATCATTTATTTCATTATGAATATAAATGTTTCTGTTATAGAGAGATACGGAGACAAAGCCAGTCATATACAGTATGCCAGATCAACATAGTGGGCCACATAAAGCTACCGGCTGTTAAAATAAAATGCCGTTATTTAATCTCATGCAAGTATGACATGATTTTAAACATGTTTAATTTTTTTAATAATATACTATTGTAATATTTTATTTTTTTCTATACTATACTATTTACTATACATTCTTTAAAGAGGTTCCAGCTCCTGCAACACAAAAGTTTTTTGTAGTGGAAAAAAGTTTTTTACACTGTCAGAAAATTTTGACAAAAATTGACCCAAGCTGTCACTGGGGCAGTACCATTTAAAAAAAGGTCCTATGTACCATTAAGGTACAGATTTATTTATACATTTGGAACCAATATGTACCTTTGAGTTCCTCATATGCACTCTTTGATACCAATATGTACCTCTGAGGTACTAATAGGAACTCTTTAGGTTCAAAGGTGTACTTTTGAAAGTGTGTACCACCCATGTGACATCTACTCTATAAGGGACCAATTTTGACCACTTGAAAAGAAAAAACAATTTCTCCTAAAACCTTTGACCGAATGTTTTTTAAGCAACCAAACATGGTATGGAATCGCTGTAAACTTTGAAGCCTGACTTTTTCAGTCGTCAGTTCTAGAATTCATTTGTTCTGACGTTTCTTATTGGATGCAAGAAACAAATAAGCTGTTAAAAATTTACATTTTTATTGACAAAGAACCATGTTAACCAGTTTTAGAGATGAGGGCAGTATTGTTGTATAAGCTGAGCTCTATATCATAGGTCTTCAGTGTTATTTTCTGAAGCAGAACATTTATATGAATTCAGAAAACATTTTGTGCTTTACTGGTGGGTGTAAGTAAAGTCCTGTTGTCAAATCCCCTTCCTGTAACATAAACACTCGGGATCATTGAAGAGGCTGTAAGGCTGACAATGTTCAATGATTTTTTCTGGAGGGGTGCTGAATTTGTATGTATCATAATCATATTCTGCCTTTTGTTTTAAATGAATAAAATTATCGTCCATTATAGGATAAATGTCATGTTGGCATTTGAACATCTGCTAAGTCAACATGAAATGTAAATTTTTGCTGATGCCATGCAATAATAACCACACTTTAAAAAAATCCTGGTTGCCTTAAATTTGTAAGTAGGGGTTTGCGGGGCACAAACCAACACAGGGTTAATCGTAACTCAGCTACTTTACATATTTATACAGGATAGAGCAATCTGTGCTTTTGGTTTTTTTCTCTTACTTTAGAAGATGATATCCAGTTTATTAATGTTTTGATGTGTTTTCATTAAGATATTGAATGAAAGTAAATTTATTCATTTTATGTTTTTTCAATTTTTGAGTTGGGTGTACGTGTCACCAAATCCAACCCTTATATTATTTTAATCACTGTCTTGTTACCTAAAACATAACACCATTTTGAAACATGTCAGCAACTCCTAGTAAATTATAGCTGAGATTAAAAACATTTTTCCACAGCAGGGTTAGTTGTAATTAAGCCTCAGGTATACAATGATGTGAAATGAAAACAATGTAAATGCTATTCGATCAAGATGATAACTGTTAATACAATATTAGGGGAAGTAAATCAAACAATTATGATTTTTTTTATTAATTGTGCAGCCCTTTCAAAAAATGTATTTAAATGCATTGATGATCTAAGGATGGTTAGATGAAGGATCATGGATGGATGAATGTGTGGATATATATCTATTATAGGCAGATAAATAAACAATATCCACCTTTAGTATATAGACTTAAATTATAAATATAATTTTTTTATAAATAATAAATAATTTATACTATTAAATTATATAACTATTTGTGTTTAAACAAAATTTTCTAGCAGGTGTTACAACAAACCTTTTGTTTGTTACAATGAACCTCACCTATGGGGTAACGTTTGCACTCCTGTCACTTTCGGTGTAATTGTACGACAACAGTAGGTCCCACAAACAAACTTTAGGGGCCCTGTCATACACCCGGCGCAATGCGCGACGCAAGTGTCTTTTGCTAGTTTCAACCCGGCGAAATTATCATTTTCACATTTAGCGCCACGTTGATTAAATAGCAAATGCATTTGCGCCCAATTTTGCGCCCATGGGCATTCTGGTCTGAAACGCGGTGTGTTCAGGTGCATTGTTGCCGCGTTGGTATTTTGAGGCAACTAAAATAGACTACGCCATTGACCAACAAAAACCTGGGCTAAAGTCTATGGCGCAATAGTGTTTTTGTTATTTAATGAGCGCATTGGTAATACAGGACGACAATGCGCGTTTGCTTATCACAAAAAAACGCTTTTTAATATGAAAAATTAAAGGATTAAAATGTAAAAGATTATTATTGAGTCTCTTGGACATAAATGAGGACCGATTATGAGACGTTAGAAGGCGAAAATAGCTGCTTCACCTCCTGTAGCCTGGTAACTAATTAAATGTTTTGCTTTAAACAAATGCAAATTTGCATCTGTTTTTAAATGTTTTTTTTTTTAATGCTACCCCACAGATTTATTGTATATGATGACTCTGTACCTGTGGATATGGTGGGATGAGAAACATTTTTTAAGAAATGCTTTAAAAACAACTCACGGCGCTGTCCGGGTGCTGAAATGGCTGTCCGAACGTTTGTAAATTCTTTATCTACGGTTTGTTGCAAATAAACCTTTTCTTACGTACTTGTAAATTTTTTTTGATGATGTTGGATAGCCATACATTCAGGGCATGAAATTAACACCCGACCACGCGCCAAATGCGGGTGGATTTTGCAATTGGCGGGTAACACTGTCAATCTACCGGCCACATTGGCGGGTAGGCAATGCGAATCAGTGATGCGCGGGTCATTGTATAAACAACCCACTCTCGACCGACATTTTCAACTAACCCGCCCCGCCCGCAATTGTTCAAAATAGTTTTTAAACTCGACCGACTGACCGCGGCCTGAATATCATTAAAATATTTTTGGATGACTCGTAACCGGCACCCGCTCATTTCTTATCAACCTGCGCATATCACCGATGCAAATTGAGTGATTCATTGAGAGGATGCGACTGCTGTTTCGCAACGTTCATGCGATTGGAAAGAAGATGAGGCACTTCTCTGACTATGTTTGGATGTGCGAGTAAGTATTAAACTGTTGGTGAGATGGGTGGTGAGAATGTAATGCTGACATAGGCTACAGTATAGTCACAGTTGCAGAGATGTGTAGTGCTGCTGTGGGAAGGATCAGAACTCTTGATGTGTAAACTTTAGAGAGAGTTGCGCTACTATGCCTTATACTGTAGTACATTAACATACATTTTGCGAATATAGTAATGAAAAACAACGTATGTGCGGCGTTTATGTGCGCAGTTTGTGCCCTCTCTGTCTCTGTGTGCGTGCGCAGGTTTAAGGGGACTCAATAGGGCACATTGGAGAGACGCGTCCTAAAAGCAAGCGTACATAAAATCTTTCTGCTCTTGACAGGGCACATATAAACAAAATGATCTCAACAGTATTCATTTTCTAATAAAACATTTCTTTATGTCTTAAGTGTATGTATAGAGAGTCAAAAAACAGTCTGTGCTGGTCTTAAAGAGACAGTAGCCTCAATTAACCTACTTAAGTCTGTGTCATTAATGTTAATCAAACAACCTAAGACAAAGAGAAATTCACTTTTGTAGCTCTAAAAAAAATTATATTTAATTCATACAATAAAGACAGTGTTATAATTCACTATTTGGGCAAAAAAAAAAACTGGCTGGTAAAAAGTCTCTGTGGCAGGTGGATTTCTAAATCCACCTGCCACAGTGGCTGGTGGTCAAAAAAGTTAACTTCAGGCCCTGCATACATTTAAAACAAATAAAAGCCTGCTATTTTTACTTCCATGACTAAAAGAAAACGGCTTTTAAAGGTTTTAATCCAAAAAATAACAATTTCAATACAAATGGAAACAACAATTTTTTTTACATCAATCTTAAACGGGTGGTCTTCCAGCGCAACTTGCTTTTAAAGGGGATGACAGTTGGGACTCTCATTGGTTTATTGCACGTTAAGCCCAAAACACACCCATTACTCATTACAAGAATAGGAACAACCCTTTTCGACCCTGCGCTTGGGGCACAAACCATTTTCCCCGTCATTTAATTTGCAAAAGTGGATTCAGACATGCCGTTTAGACCTTGTGCCGTGCGCTTTAGACAATGCGCTTAGATCGTTAAAATAGGGCTCAAAGTGTTCGTTTCTAGCAGTGATGTGTCTGAATGTGCTCCGCTCTCCCCTATAATCAACTTTAAGTCATTTCAACTTAGACTGTCGTAGGAATGTGGTCGTAGGAATTAATACGGATTAGCCACCTTGTAAAATACGTACGAATTGCCATGAGATAGTGTTGGAACTCAGTGGCGGCCCGTAACTCCAGAGGGCTGTGAATTAAAAAATTTAGTTTGGAGTGTCGTGTTTGTTGCGTCATGTGAACCTATGTGCATCATACCTCTTGTCAAAATACCTGCCTGCTGCACACACGTCGAAAAGGTTTATGATTAAAAAAGACGCTCACATTCACAAAATACTCGCAAGACACTAACTTAACACTAAACTCTGATTGCACATGAGATAGTGGGCCCTATTTTAACGATCTGAAACGCAAGTGCGAAGCGCAATGCGCAAGTGAGTTTGTGGGCGGATCTTGGGCGCTGTTGCTATTTTCCCGGTGTGAGAAATAACTCCTGCGCCAGGCCCAAATCAATAAGGGGTTGGTCTGAAGTAGGTTCATTATTCATAGGTGTGGTTTGGGCGTAACGTCAAATAAACCAATCAGAACGCTATCCAACATTCCCTTTAAACGCAAGGGCGCAAGTTCCATGGCGGGTTGCTATTATTAGGACGGATTTACCAGGCATACGCCAGGAGCGGTTCACAGCCGAGGAGACCGACGTTCTTGTAAGAGCAGTCAAAGGCAGAGAAGTTGTTTTGTATGGGGATGGAAAAAACCCGCCCAAATCAGCGTAGGTTAAACAGGCGTGAGAGGAAATAGCCACAATCGTCTCATCAGCTGGCATCCCCAGGACATTGCGCCAAGCGCTACAATGATGTCAGGAAACGGGGGAATCCCAAGCTTGTCAGCGTAAATCGGCTTTGCCGTGTAAAGGGAGGTGGATCTGCCTCAGGACTTGACGCCAGCAGAGGACATCGCTGCGTCCACCCTCACCGCTGAAAGGGTTTGGGGGCTTTGAAATCGGACCCAAGAAACGCAAGCAAGGTCCAACCCCAAAGTACTCTTACAAATCAAGTTCATATACATTAAGGTTTCTTATGAAAATATTTTAATTATTATTTACATAAAATAAACGTAATACAGCCACACAACAAACTTATGAAAATATTTTAATCGTTATTTGCATGAGAATTTTTAACGCAGCCACACAATAAATAAAAACTATCACCACAATGCTCACCACTATGATTCCCCTTATCTCATGTGTTAATAATTTTTATTGTAACAATTTATGATTTGCAAAAATAACTGTTGCATCTGTGTAGATTAGATGCAAAGTGTGTGCGCGTTGTGCACGCTATACATTATGGTCAAGCATGCGCCCTTAAAATAGTATAATGAACCACGCGCAACGCGCCACTGACTTTAAACTAGTTTTTTTTGGTCAGTGGCACAATTGTTTTTTGAAACTGCAAAATAGCACCAGGGATGGTTTGCGCCACAACACGCCTCCTTTTTTGCGCTGAACCGCCCAGGGAGCGCAAATTCATTCCCTAGTTTGCCGACGTGCGTCTGTGGAGGGAAAAACCCACTGTGCGCTGGTGCAAAATACGAATAATACATGCGTCACTGACAAAGTCAATTGAGCTGGGTGCAAGATAGGGCCCTATGTGAGTATCTGGCAAACGCAAGCTTCTCTTTTATCATAAACCCCTTCAAAGCGTCTGCAGCAGGCACTTTTTTGACTTCACGCTTGACGCACACACATGACGGACAATATATATATATATACAATATATATATATTGTTAAGAGCTTCGCATCGTGCACCCTCGAAAAAGACTTGCCGGCCGCCACTGGTGGAATACTGGGCTACAATTTTTTTTTATCTTGAAATAGTAAGTTGCTGTAAAAAATTACTTATTTAAACTTTATTTTATAAGTTACAGCTGCTGCTCACTAGACAAGACTGGTGAGCAATGAATAAGAAATGACTGTCAAATGACTGGTAAATCAAGAAATTACTGGTAAATCTGGAGTTTTCTTACTGGTTTAGACAATGGGGTTCTGTACATGTGCACTCATCTGGTAAATCTCTCTGACATGACCTGAAGGCAACAAACTATGTTTTTTGTTTGTTTGTCACTTTTCTACTTGCATGCGAGTGCACCAAGAGACCATCACGCCTTGTCATATAATTGCGTTTCTGTACACTGTCAAAATCCTAATGTTGTGTTCTACCTGCATGAAGCATGACATGACTTGACTGCCTAGAAGCATAAATAGCAGTTAAATTTCAAGTTCATTGCGTGCCACTCAATTTTATGCCCATGCACTTTTAGGATGGCTCTGGCATACCTTCGTGCTTCGACTGGGGTGTCTTAGGGCTCTGGAGACACATGAGATGTTTTGTAAAGAAACCCGAGATGTTTCGCAGGGGTCACACCTTTCCTTTCTGCAACCGCATGACATCTAACTACCTTCACTTATCATTCCTGCAGGTTATCATTGATATCTGTTGCATGACTTTGCTTGATATACTGGAGTTATTGAAGCATCATAAACACATAGTAAAAGATTCATGCCCTCCTGGTTTACGGGCCTGCGGGTAGCTCGGATTCGGAATGCTACCACCCTGTTCATTCGGTGTTTCGTGTGTTACGCTGTCAGATCTGACAGGATCAGGTCACGCCTGTTTGGTTTCACGCATTGAAAGCTTTCGAAGGAAAAACATTAACTGGTTTTGATCGACAAAAATAAACTCAAGCCTATACCCCGCTGGTTCCAGCTGTGTTATAGATTTGTTTTTTTAAGATAGGCCTGGCGGAGTTGGAAAAAGGCTGATGTGGATACACAGTAGATAGCGCTCTGCTGATTTTAGACAGCTATAAGTTCGTAATGTGTCAGTCATGTCTAGACCCACAGAAAATTTGAAAACATGTCATTCGAAACGTTTGTACATCCCCACCCTTGCATGTTTTTATTTTAATTAAAGGTCACTTATTATGCCCATTTTTACAAGGTGTGCCCATAATGTGTCTGTGAAGTTTCAGCTCAAAATACCCCACAGATCAGGGGCGTCGTGCACCAATTTTTTTTTAAGGGGGCACAGTGTGCACAGCTCACAGAAATTTGTGCAAACACAGACATCAAACAAAATATTATAGAGCTTTCAGTCTTTTACATTGCACTTACATTTCTAACAATCTGAACACCCCTGCTTTCATGCAAAAACCTCCAAAATAAAAGTGTTGACTAACTTTCATATCAAATACTATTTAATCGGAATAATAACATATTGGTATCATATTTACATCTGAAACGGCATGTTTTGTTTATTTACGTTTTGTTTAACGACTTGTTTAATTGTGTCATTAATGCATTTTGCACAACAACTGCATTATCCTATAAAATTTATGTAATGTTAAATCTATAAAGTATATAAACAACGAAAATGACATAAGCTATAGCCACATGATTGATTTTAATGTTCAATAAGGATTTTTAAAAATGTGTATATAAAATTATTAGATGAACACATAATTGCATCAAATTTTACCTCATATGTGATTTCGCATCTTGCGAACTTTGGCGTTGTACCAAGATGAATCTAGAAATCTACTCATATAACGTTGAGACTGTCACATTTTAATATCTGTGACTGTGCTGACTGCTATGGAGGACCACAAGAGTCATGCAAAATGTAATAAAGAACTTCAATATTTAATAACTACCTGGACAATAAAAATAGCAATTTATAGATTTGTTAAAAAATCATTAATTAATCTATAAATAAATAGACAAAGTTACAAAAAAAATCATTATGTAACATTTTATTAGGCAATAAAAAGTGAGGTTATAAAAATAACGTAGAAATGAAATATTAATCCATTAATAAATAGTTCAAAGTAATATAACAATTTACAAAAACAACATAAAACATTCAATAAGTTCATCATTTTAAATTGCATTTATAAATTCTTAATTAAATAATGGAATTTCAAAATGTATTTCAAAAAGCGATTTAAAAAGAGAAATAAATAACTGGATTTATAAATTGAACTACAAGTACAGGTTTAAATTAGGCATTTAAAAGGGAATTTCCGTTTAACATTTCTGTTTTCATTTTCCCGATGGTTCTCCTTATTCTTTTCGCTATTCGATTTGCTTTTTGTTTTAGCCTCTCTATTTAGCTTTTCTGTGACTCTCCCTACGTCACTACGCATTTACGTTAGGTCGCGCTGGACCGGATCTAGACGAGAAGTTGTGCTTTAAAAGTGTATATTTGTTATTTTTATTGTCAAAAATGATAAGACCCTTATGCCTCGTTTGGGATCGTTTAGAGTCCTTTGAAACTCTGTGAAAAAAAACTGTTACGTGTTGAGTTAAGTGTTAATTGTGTCTATTAAAGTCCATTAAAATGAGAAAAATCCTGCAATGTTTTCCTCAAAAAATAGAATTTCTCGACTGAACAAAGAAAGACATCAACATTTTGGATGACATGGTGGTGAGTAAATTATCTAGATTTTTGTTTTAAAGGCACACAAGGCAAGTCTGAGTATTATTTCTCTACTAGCTCCCCCTAGTGTCTGGGAGTAAATGCGTTCTATTTCTAAGACTATACGAGACTGAAGCACACCGGGTCGGATACAGCGAACTTGCAAGTGGGGTATTCTTCCTACAGACGGTAGGGGCGGGCGAGAGAGTCTTCATTACTCATGTAATGAGACATTTAACCATATACCGACTTACGAAGATGATTTATTAACATAAAAATGCTGCCTTGTGTCCCTTTAAGAAAATTGAATATTCCTTTAATCTTTGTACAGCGCGTTGTGAATGTGTTAGCGTTTAGCCTAGCCCCATTAATTCCTTAGGATCCAAACAGGGATGAATTTAGAGGCCACCAAACACTTCCATATTTTCTCTATTTAAAGACCGTTACATGAGTAGTTACACCAGTAAGTATGGTGGCACAAAATAAAACGTGGCATTTTTTAAGCGGATACAAAAAGAGAACTATATTGTATGGCGGAAGAGCACTTACTGTAGTTTGCAGCACTTCGCCCTTGGCACGCAGTAACATCATCACTCCCCCTCTCGCACAAACTTCCATCACCCGAGGTCGAAGTGCTGCAAACTAAGTGCTCTTGTGCTAAGTGCTCTAACTCCTGAGTTGTTTTTATCCATGATTGTGTCAAATATAAACATGTTTTGGGTTACTCAAAGTGTGGGGTGGGCCCCACTCCCTGCCGAAAAAAACAGCATAGACCAGCATCATTCCCATGCTGGTCCATGCTGGTTTGGTGCTGATTTAGCTGGTGGTCACCATCAAACTAGCACCAAAACACAAGCTGGTCTTGCTGTTTTTTTCAGCAGGGCTGGTAGGGAATAGGAACATTACAAGTAGGGCGTGACAAACGGGAGGAAATTTGGTTATTTTTGTGCCCATCTCTATTAATTTCTTTATTGACCATACACTCAAAACGACACATTTAAATATAAGCCTAACATTAAACAATATCAGACTGTGAAGAAAATGTCACACAGAACCATAGCCTGCAAGAATGAATAGGAGTGATAATTGAAGCGGAACAAAAACATTAATTTGGAGAGGTGGTTTAGGAGGTAGCGGGGTATAAAAGTTAACAATGGATAAGTTTGTGTCACGAAATGAAAAGAAAACTGGAGATTCGGCACCAGCAGAGAAAACGAAGACAAACAGCGGACCTAATCAACCAAAGCCAAGACGAAAAGAAAGTATGATGACTTTTTTTCACAGACAAAATGCAAACACTGTTGCGTTATTATTATTTATTTACTTTCTTTAAGTCTTATTTCAACCATTTTGTTGGGGCGGTTTGGGACAGGTGGGGCTCGGAACCCTTCCTTACTTCCAAAGTAAATGTTTGAGAAACACTGATTTAACCCAATAGCCAGGTTTGTCCCTTTTTGAACCAAAGCTGGGTTTAAAATAACCAGTGTGTTCAATTTTATCAGAGCTTTATTCGCTCTCCTACATGTACATGTAAAAAAACACTTGACTTCAGATTTCTCATGCGTACTGCCACAGCTGTGCCTTCTCCAAAACAAAAATTGGTCATACTTACCCACAGTTTAGGGATACTTGATATATTCAATATGACAATTTCTCTGCCTTGATAAGACATTGGCTCTGTTCCAGAAACGTACAAACTGTCTGCTGTACGTAGGCAGCATTTTCTATGTATGTTCTCGATGCTCCTCCTACAGGAATGTTCTGTCTTCTGAGATAAGATGCAGTTTGTATTGTTTACCAAGGAGGCAATCCCATAATGCATTACACAAATAAATTCAATGAGAAACAAATACTTATGCATACTTATGCAGTACTATATTAGTCAATATTAAAGGGGACAGAGAATGAAAAGCCATTTTTACCTTGTCTTTGTTGAATAATGGTAGTCTACCCGCATTCACGAACATACAAAAAGTGCTAGACATGCTAAACATCTCAGTCTCATAGAAATTCCTCTTTTAGAAATGTCAGCCAGAAAACGGCCCAATCTGAAAAACTGATGCTTATGACATCACAGGCATCTCCCTGCCCCTCCACTTTAAAATAATTGGCTACATTTTTTGAGTGGCAGCAAAGTCAGCCAATCAGTAATGAGATTGCAAGTTAAGCCAGTAGGGGAGCCAAATAGATGCAAAACCACTTGTTTAAAATCCCCCACCCTAATAGAGCTATCTGAGAGAGGTTTTTAGGAAGCTTCTAAGGCATTACAGACCCAAACAAAAAGAAATTTGTCTACATGTCACATCACAGAACAAGGATAAATACCCCGTTCAATCATTCTATGTCACCTTTAAAAATATCAAGGGTGTATTTTTACAGTATGTTCAGTAAATCACAGAAATGTATATATTTGTTGGTTCAACTTAAAAAAGTATGTCATCTGGATTTCTTAAAATTCTGAGTTGATTTGACTTAAAATATTAGTTGACTAAAAAAAAGTAAACTCAGGCAACTAATATTTTGTCAGGTTCACAAATGCCAATAGTCAGTTATGTTTCTCCTGTTAACTTTTTTTAGGAAAGTGTACTAGCATAGCATATATTTCATTGAATAATTAAACAAACACACACTTGATTCTGTTGTTATCTGGAACTGGACTGTGTCTGACTTTTTGGGTTTGGAGGTCAGAGACTCCCACGTTCATTACTGGGAAAAAGTTTTGGGTTTGATAAGATTCCAGAGATGTCCCCAGGACCTCAGTTAAGGAACATCCACGTGGGTGTAACGCGAGATGGTTTGTGGTTCCTCATGAATATAAGGTGACGTTCTCGACTTTCTCGAAGGGAAATCATGTTGTTGATGAATATTAGTTAAAAAAGCTCCCTTGGGCAAACCGAGGTTCCTTCACAATGTTTACAGCTAAAATCCTTAGAAGACATCAATTACCTTGAGAACCTGAGGCAAAGTTGTGATGGATATGTCGGTGAAGATATTTTGACAACTCGCCTTCGAACCATTGAAAGACAGGGCAGCTGGCCTTAGAAAATGCGGTTTTCACTTTGAATGTAGAGTATGGTATAACAAACAATAAATCTATTTTTCTTGAATGCAGGACGAGAAAATTGAAACGTTGACATGTTTGTAATTTTGTTCTTTTCTGTTTGTTGTGCTTGCTTTCACTCGTGTTAGTTGGTATAAATGTTTATGCAAGTAACTTTAGAAAAAAAATGCAGTCTTTGTCATGTAAATGTTTTTGGCCTGTTTTTTATGCATTACTTGAGTTTCGGGGAGCTACTGTGAAACTAGATAGCTTCCATTTTTATGTATATCTTATTATATATTTTGTATGTGCAGCGACATACAGAGGACAGTCGAGTGCTTTGGATTATTGAATCAATCAGTTCTCTTTATACAAACAGGATCAATAAAGCATGCAAATTCATTATTTTCCATGATGCTTTATGTTTCATGCAGGCTCAGTGCTGGTACACTGTTAAAATTATAGCAAATTAACATAGATTTTTTATGTTACTTTAACTTAAAGGGGCTAAAGAATGCATTGAAATAATGTTAAAGCGTCCATAACACATGTTGTTTCTGCGTATCTGATGTTAATCTCGAGTACCTATTGAGTAGTATTACATCCTTTATATCTCCAAAGAGTCTTTAGTTTTATCAGATTTATAAAAGACAGAATTACCGATTTCCGATAATGTACGAAAAAATTTGGAAGGAGGAGTTACGAACTGCAGGAGGAGCAAGTCATGAGTCAACACTTTATACAATACTGACTGGATAGCTTATGATTTACTACATGTTTGTGTTGTTTATATAATATGCACTTACGCGCCTATTTCCAACATAACACAGAATTACTTACTTACCTCATGCAACTCATGACCCGGTTGGGACTTTCCAATGAAATTCAGCGTTAAACAAACACACGCAAAACTCTGCTGCTACCCCGGATAAACAAACTATATCAATTGTTTCCATAATGGTGTTTTTTTTTTCTCCGTACATCCAAAAACGCACTT
The DNA here is from genome assembly GCF_030506205.2 of Paramisgurnus dabryanus. Lineage (NCBI taxonomy): Eukaryota > Metazoa > Chordata > Actinopteri > Cypriniformes > Cobitidae > Paramisgurnus > Paramisgurnus dabryanus. The sequence continues at coordinate 6,823,350 of NC_133338.1, read as the reverse complement.
CGTCTTTCGTGCCATTGTTGAGTCTTGATACAAAACAAAGCTGTGTTGCGTGATGTAATGCCTGTAACTTAGCATCCTCTCTCGCTGATTGATGTGTGGGCATGGTTTTCCGGAGGAAGTGTCCATAAAAAGAAGTGATACATATAGCTTACCCCTGAAACGTCAGCTGGACCCGTAATCAAAAAAAAAAACTTTTCGAAACTTGTACGAACCCGTACAACCCGGCATTCGGCACAGAAATACTCTGTAACGCTTCCAACTGCTTTTTTGACAATTTGCATTTGTTTAGCATGAGGAAACAACTCTTAAACATTGATAATAAGTCAGAATGCATGAAATATTGTTGAAACCCACCCCCTTTAAATTGTTATCTGATATTTACATAAAAGGTAGGTAACTTTATTAAGGGCAAACATTATACAGAAACGTTTTTACGTGTCAATTTACAACTCTAGGATTTGGCCTTTAGAATGAAATGGTCTAATATTATCTTACTTGAAAGGGTCATGAATAATAATGTTGAGCTCTGCTCTGATTGGCTTTTTCTCAGAGCAGTTCAGTGCAGTAGCTCTGTGTGTGTAAACAGACCTTACGCTTGTGCTTTATCAGACAAAGATACAGATTATCAATTATTTATATGGACGTTTCTGAGTGGTAAATTTCAGTATGGACCTGCAAAATGTAACTGTAATGTCAATAGTAAAACTTCCACCTAAATGTTAGCATATAGCATTAACTAGCATATAGCGCAAACTCAGCATTGTACTTAATTTAGTTTTTGTAAGATTTGCCTTGACCTCTATGACGTTGGGGTTAGGGATTTGGTTTTGTTGTTTTTGTTTTTTTATGAAAATCATACGTTTTTGCATGATTAACTCCGTATAAATTCATTCGAATTAGCCAACTCGTAAAATATGTAAGAATTTTTATGAGATTAGGCTGGTTGGTGTTATGTTGAGATTGGTCTGTTTTCCAGCTGTTTTTTACATGCATGAGGTTTACATAAAAAGGACGAAAACAACCGTGTTCAGAGGTGTTTAATACTTAAAGGAATATTCAATTTTCTTAAAAGAAGAATCCAGATAATTTACTCACCAGCATGTCATCCAAAATGTTGATGTCTTTCTTTGTTCAGTCGAGAAGAAATTATGTTTTTTGAGGAAAACATTGCAGGATTTTTCTCATTTTAATGGACTTTAATGGAACCCAACACTTAACACTTAACTCAACACTTAACAGTTTTTTCAATGGAGTTTCAAAGGACTATAAACGATCCCAAATGGGGCATAAGGGTCTTATCTAGCAAAACGATTGTCATTTTTGACAATAAAAATAACAAATATACACTTTTAAAGCACAACTTCGTCCAGATCCGGTCCAGCGCGACCTAACGTAAATGCGTAGTGACGTAGGGAGGTCACGTGTTACATATATAAAACGCACATTTGCGGACCATTTTAAACAATAAACTGACACAAAGACATTAATTAGTATCAGTTGACATACAACAACGTAGGAACGGTCCTCTTTCTTAACACTTGTAAACACTGGGGCGGAGTTTCGTGTTCGTCCTCTGTGACCTCTTGACGTCATGACGTATCGCGTGGGGTCACGCTGGCGCATCACGTCCGGATCTGGACGAGAAGTCGTGCTTTAAAAGTGTATATTTGTTATTATTATTGTCAAAAATGACAATCGTTTTGCTAGATAAGACCCTTATGCCTTTTTGGGGATCGTTTACTTGTTGATTTAAGTGTTAATTGTTGGTGTCTATTAATGTCCATTAAAATGAGAAAAATCCTGCAATGTTTTCCTCAAAAAACATAATTTCTTCTCGACTGAACAAGGAAAGACATCAACATTTTGGATGACATGGTGGTGAGTAAATTATCTGGATTTTTCTTTTAAGAAAATTGACTATTTCTTTAAGTATTTTTACTTTCTACATAAAAGTACATTTTCACATATTCGTATTTTATTAGTGTTTTTCTTTGGAAACATACACTCCAAAGCATATTATCATAATTTAAATTCCACTACATTTCATAATTTCAAGTTTTTGGTTTATATTTAATATTTAAGTACATTAAACATCTAGTAATTTTTTGTACTTTTACTTAAGTAAAAATGTGTTCGTACTTTTACTCAATAAAGTAAAAGTACACAATTTTTTGTGTAATTAGGTATTAAATAAATTTTAATATGCAATATAAAAGGAATACACAATATGATTCTATACTTTAGAATGTAGTGAAAAATTTTTGTAAAGTAAAGAAAATTTTTTCCCAAGACAAACACTCTGATATAGCACAGATTCTTGGAAAATGTAACTAAAATACTTAAGTATTATACATTTGAGGCTCACAATATGTCATTACATGTTATTATTCATATTCATATGTTATTATTCATCTATGCCTAGGTAAATAAATAACTGCGTACTGACCTCACAGTGTTTATTTCCTATAAATGTTACTCTCAAGTGCATTGGTGTGTCATAACCTTGATTACAAAAGCCTGTATTGTACGTTGTTGTCATAGAAAACAATGACAGCTTCGTGGGATAGTTTATTTTATCAATATTTGTCTGCTACTTCTGCTACTGAGGAGCACAAAAGAAAAAAGTCTTGTCCCTTCTTCATACATATATTGTACCATGTGTTAAGGGATAGTTCACAAAAAAATTAAAATTCTTTCATGGTTAATGGACGTTTCAGAGTGGTACATTTCAGTATGGACCTGCAAATTGTAAAATGTAAAACTTCTGCTTAAATGTTAGCATATAGCATTAACTAGCATATATAGCGCTAACTCAGCATTGTACTTAATTAAAGGGGTGTAATTTAATGTTGGGGCATACATCAAGACTGTAACGTCACTTTAAGTGCGACGCTATCTCACAAGAATTCATACATATTTTACGAGTTGGCTAATTCGTATAAATTCATGCGACCACATTCATTAGTTTTTGTAAGATTTGCCCTGCCCTCTATGACTTTGGGGTTGGGGTTAGGGATTTGGTTTCCTTGCTGTTTCATGAAAATGTATAAGTTTTTGCACAATTAACTTTGTATAAATTCATTCGAATTAGCCAACTCGTAAAATATGTACGAATTCTTATGAGATTAGGTTGGTTGGTGTTAGTTTGAGATTGGCCTGTTTCCCAGCTGTCTTTTGCTTGCACAAGGTTAACATAAGGACGAAAACAATCGTGTTTGAGGCTTACGATATGTCATTACCATGTTATTATTCATATTCATATGTTATTATTCATCTATGCCTAGATAAATAAATAACTGCATAATGGACGGTGAGAAAACATTATCATGTGACCTCACAGTGTTTATTTCCTATAAATGTTACTCTCAAGTGCATTGGTGTGTCATAACCTTCTGATTACAAAAGCCTGTATCCTACGTTGTTGTCATAGAACACAATGAAAGCTTTATGAGATAGTTTATTTTATCAATATTTGTCTGCTACTACTGACAAACAAAAGAAAAAAGTCTTGTATCCCTTCTTCATACAAGGACAACTCATTGTACTAAGGCTATGTCCACACGAAGCCGGTGCATTCCCTATCCGATAATTTTTTTCCTTGCTCAAAAAAATAATCCGTAAACACGAAACCACTGAAACCGACTGAAAGCGGTGTAGTATATATGCCGGACCAGTATGTGGCGCTGTAATTCTGCCACAGATATACACTATACACGGAGAAGAAGACTTTGAGCATGCGCATAATCAACGTATGGTGTTGTCCATTATCGCTTGTTGGTCACCACAATTGCATAGAAGCAATAGATTTTGCTTTAATAAAGCTAGTAGGCTTTAGTAGCTTCTGTAGCACGAACACAATCACGTAGTCCGCCGTTATTGTTGTTGCTGTTACGTGTGACACTTCCGACACGTGATGTGATGACGTTTTCGCTTCACAAAATATACGGATTGGCTGAACAGACGAAACCGCAAGGGTGTCGGTTTCAGATTTATCCACTTTAGGACCCGGTTTAAAAAAATAGCGGATTCAGTCTCCCAAAACGCCGGATCCGTGTGGATGAAACGGCAATACGATAACAAATTTATACGTATACAGTGATACGCGTCTCCGTGTGGACAGCCCCTAAATGTGTTAAGAAATAGATCACAAAAGAAAAAGAAAATTCTGTCATGGTTAATAGACGTTTCTGAGTGGTACATTTCAGTATGGACCTGCAAAATGTAAAACTTTTACGTGTCAATTTACAACCCTAGGTTTTGCCCTAGAATGAAATGGTGGTCTATTATTTCCTTACTTAAAATGGTCATGAACAATAATGTTGAGCTCTGCTCTGCAGTAGCTCTGTGTGTGTAAACAGACCTTATGTTTGTGCCTTTATCAGACGAAGATGCAGATTTTGAGGAATAATCAATTTCATATGGACGTTTCTGAGTGGTAAATTTCAGTATGGACCTGCAAAATGTAACTGTAATGTCAATAGTAAAACTTCCGCCTAAACGTTAGCATATAGCATTAACTAGCACATATAGCGCTAACTCAGCATTGTTCTTAATTTATTGTGTGATTTAATGTTGGGGCATATATCAGGACTGTAACGTCACAGTTGGTGTTATGTTTAGATTGGTCTGCTTTCCAGCGGTCTTTTGCATGCATGAGGTTTACATAAGAAGATGGAAACAATCGTATTTGAGGCTCACAATATGTCATTACCATGTCATTACCATTCATATGTTTCATATTATTCATTTATGCCTAGGTTAATACATTTTAACATTCTACAGGACCTTTAACAAATTAAGTTAAACAATTTCAACTTGTTTTTATATCGACTTATATCACAAGTCAAACGTAAAATAATACCAACTTGTTTTAGTGATTATAGTCACTACACTGCAAAAAATGACTTTCTTACTTAGTATTTTTGTTTTGTTTTCAATAGAAATATCTAAAAAATCCTTAAATTAAGATGTTTTTTATCTTGGTGAGCAAAATGACCTAAGTAAATAAGTCTAGTTTTAAGACAAATAATATACAATTTAAGTGAAATTGTCCTTAAAACAAGCAAAATTATCTGCCAATGGGGTGAGAAAAAAAACTGTGAAATAAGATTTCTTTTTTCTTAAACACTTAATTCAAGTAAAATTTTCTCACCCCATTGGCAGATGTTTTTGCTTGTTTTAAGCACAAATTCACTTATATTGTATATTTTTGGTCTAAAAACTAGTATTATTTTCTTAGATCATTTTGCTCATCAAGAAAAAACATCTTGATTTAAGAATTTTTAGATATTTCTACTGAAAACAAGACAAAAATACTAAGTAAGAAAGTCATTTTTTGCAGTGTAGCAAAACATCTGGTGAATCTGATTGACCAGCATCATCTTTCTTTGATTCAATGGTCCAAGGAAGTCTTACCTTTACGTTACATGTTTGGAAGAGGCTTTAATCCAATGCAACTGAAAGTAGCCTACATTACAAGTTATAAATTTTTTATCAGTAGGGGAGAGCGGGGACGGTTGCAACACTTTTCGTATTTATTTTAGTTTCTCAGAGCCTGTTTGTATTGGAAAGACAACATACATCTGCTACTGTGGTCTATATTGTTTTTTGGAAACAAAAGTTAAAGATCCCCACAGTGACGTCAAGTACATGCAAACCTTTCACTGACAACATCGAAGTCACAGCTTGCAAGCATTTCTGTTTTCAATTTGCCAAAAACGCCCATGCACATCACCGTAAAAGCTACGATTCAAATTCTGGGTGATATCCTTTATATCCCTCCTTACACAAACATTGTTATTGTCATGTCTGAATAGCTTTCCAAAACCCATTAAACAGTTTTGCCATAACAATACCAGATACTAAATACCGGATTTTTTAGACATGAATGACCTCAGGTCTGACTCAGTTAGCTATTAATCTTCAGCTGACCTATCCAATCAAAATAAAGCATTCCAGCTAGTATTGCTAGTATATGCTTTCAATCGATTACCATCCATTGGAATAAAGCATCTTTTAATGCAGCATCTGGAGAATTTGTCACTGTCTTATTCTATAAACATAGAGAGTTTCATTAGCGGGAAAATGTACAATGTGTCGTGATGAGTGATCCGGATATTGTTATAATGTTTGGAGCCAGAACTACAGATCCTGCTGGGATATTGTGGGAATGTCCAGCCCAAGGCACATGAGATAACTGCGTAATGCACCTTGAGAAAACATTATGATGTGACCTCACAGTGTTTATTTCCTATAAATGTTACTCTCAAGTGCATTGGTGTGCCATAACCCTCTGATTACAGAAGCCTGTATCGTACATTGTTGTCATAGAAAACAATGACAGCTTCGTGGGATAGTTTATTCTATCGTTATTTATTCAACGTCATGTCTGCTACTACTGCTACTGAGGAGCACAGAAGAAAGAAGTCTTGTAGCTATCCCTTCTTCATACAAGGACAGATCATTGTACCATATGTGTTAAAGGAACACGCCGATTTTTGGGGGGAATTTAGCTTATTCACCATATCCCCCAGAGCTGGATAAGTTCATACATGCCTTTTCATCTCCGTGCGTCCCGTAACTCTCTCTGACACATGCACAGCTAGCCTAGCTTAGCACAAAGACTGGAAGTAAATGGCTCCAGCTAGCATACTGCTCCCAAATAATGCCAACATTTTCCTATGTATATGTTGTGATTTGTATAGTCACAGCGTGTGCATGAGACACAGCCATCTTTTAACCGTATACATACAAACTATATTCTCAGAGGGCTACTTATTGGGAGCGGTATGCTAGCTGGAGCCATTTACTTCCAGTCTTTGTGCTAAGCTAGGTTAGCGGTGGGTCCATCAGACAGAGTTACAACACGACGGAGATGAAAAAGGTATGAATGGACTTATCTAACTCTGGGGAATACGGTGCATAAGCTAAAGTCCCAAAATATCGGCGTGTTCCTTTACAGGATAGTTCACCAAAAAATGAAAATTCTGTCATTTACTCACCCTCAAGTTGTTCCAAACCTGTATGAGTTTCTTTCTTCTGTTGAAATCAAATGAAGATGTTTTGAAAAAATATTAATAAACAAACAGATCTAGGGCACCATTGACTTCTATTGTATTATTTTTTTACTATGTAAGTCAATGGTGCCACAGATGTGTTTGGTAAAAGAACTTTCTTCAAAATATCTTCATTTGTGTAGAGTAGTTCACCCACAAATGAAAATGATATCATAATTTACTCACTCTCAAGATGTACCAAACCTGTATGAGTGTCTTTCTTGTGCTGAACACAAATTTGGATATTTTACAAAATATTAATAACCAAACAAATCTAAGGCACCAGTGACTTCAATTGTATTTTTTTTCCTATAGAAGTCAGTGGTGCCTCAGATCTGTTTGACAAGCTTGTTAAGTATGCAACGCATACTCCAAATGTGACCTCTGCATTTAACCCATCACAGTGAATAGTAAACACAACCGGAGCTGTTAGGGTTAAGGAGTTTTGCTCAAGGGCACCACAGTCGCAACCTGCCGGCCACGAGACTTAATCCACTCTCGGGTTACAAGCCCGATTAGCTAATCACTAGGCTACAATTGTCCTAAACTGCCTTGTGGGCGAACTATACCTTTAAGCTCCAAAAAATACAAAACACAGTAAAGTTCCATTATTCATAAGCACAATACTTTGTCATATGATAGCTTTGTGTGACAAGATGATGAAAAGTTTTCTGTTAAAAAACATTTTCCTCCACCAAAGTCAAATTTGAAATATTTTGACATGGGATTTAAAAGCAGTTGTGGAGGGGAAGACCGTCGGTTAATAGGCCTACTACTAAAATGGTGGCCTGTTCCTCACATTAAGCTATCATATGGTTTTAGACGGCTTGGAATGGAGCTAGGAATGCACTTGGACTGCTGTCATGTATTTATGAAACTGTTATGTGGTTTTGTAAGGAACTTCTTCAGAACATACAAATTTGAAACACCCTAAGGTTAAATAATGTCCTTTTAGCTAACAATGACAAGACCAGAGTAGTGCACAATGTGATTAAGTGTGATATGAATCAGAATACTTTACCACGTCCTGAATGTACATTTCGTGTGGTTTAATGAGAAAACCTTAAGAAGTTTCATGCCAGAGTGTTAAAGTGCCAAATATATAAATAGTATTTTTAAACCATCTGCCTACCATCTTTTCCTCTGCTAGTGTGTGACATTGTTATAGTCTATGTCTTAGAGATTGAACAATGGTTGTCTTTCTGTTTTATTTCAAAACCATCACTTTCGTCATCACATTACACGATGATTAATTCACATAAGAATGCAGGCATGCATACAATGCATGAAAAAATTATAATGGATGAATCTCACGACAACATGGTCCAGGTCACATTAAAAAGACTAAAAGAAAGAATAAAGACATTCAAATTATATAGAAAAATATTGCAAAATAAACCCTGCTTTCCCAGAAATCTATTTATACATTTATAAAACAATAAGTTCCAGTCCTAAATTCTGATTGATCAATAGCTGTGTTATTATTTATGACTGCTGCACCCAATATTTGTAGATATCATGTAAAATATCGCTGTTCACAGTCGGTCAAACGGAAGGAAGATTTTTGGTGATTTTACAGTATATCCTGAAAGTTGAGTTGATGCCTATTTTTTGCTTTAAAGGGACATTCCACTTTTTTAAATATACACATTTTCCAGCTCCCCTAGAGTTAAACATTATATTACTAGACCTTAGTGCAGCCTTTGACACAATAGATCACACAATCTTACTCAATAGACTAGAAAACTATGTTGGTATCAGTGGTCAGGTGTTAGATTGTATCTAACCAATCACTATCAGTTTGTTTATGTAAATGAGGAAGAGTCATATCACTCCCTGGTTAAATACGGTGTACCGCAGGGATCAGTTTTAGGTCCTATCCTGTTCTCGTTATATATGTTACCTCTAGGAGACATTATCAGGAAACATAACATAAGTTTATACTGCTATGCGGACAATATTCTGCTTTACATCTCGTCACATCCTAGCTAAACCGACCTGTTTTCTAAGCTAACAGACTGCATTAGCGATATTAGGGACTGGATGACACATAACTTCCTTATGCTAAACTCCAATAAGATAGAGATACTTATTATCGAACCGAATCGCTCCAAACATAATATGTCAGATTACAAGTTGCCCATAGATGGCTGCACTGTGGTGCCAACTTCGACGGTTAAGAACTTAACTGTGATGTTCGACAGCAATTTATCCTTCGATAGTCATATCTCCAACATCTGCCACACAGCATTCTTCCATCTTAGAATTATCTCAAAAATACGCCATATGCTGTCTACATCTGACGCAGAGAAGCTTATCCACGCTTTTATGACATCTAGAATAGACTATTGTAACTCGTTACTCGGGGGATGTCACGCAAATCAGGTAAACAAGCTACAGCTGGTTCAAAACGCAGCCGCAAGAGTGCTTACTCGATCTAAAAAGTATGACCACATAAGTCCAATTTTGGCATCTTTACATTGGCTACCAGTTAAATATCGCATACAAAAATCACTTCCACTTGATCACTTTAAGTCTAAACTTAAGACATTCTTCTTTAACAAAGCATTCGTTTTTAGTGCCCGAAAATAATCCCCTGCTATTGAAAGATAATTTCGAAACTCTTTGCTTATTTTTGAAGGTGATGCTCGTTTAATCAAATGTTTAAACTCTTGGGGAGCTGGAAAATTAATATATTTTCAGAAAAAGTGGAGTGTCCCTTTAATATTTGTATTGTTTGGTAACTGTTTTATTAAAGCAATAAGCAGTACTTGAGGCTGTGCTGTATCATGAATAAGTCACAACTGAAGGGGTTTGCTTCGACCTAACAACAGTCTCTTGTAACTTCTTGCTTAAATTTAATACACACATCTTTATATATGGCAATATATCAGATTTGCTGTATGGGTTAGTTAGGACCTCTAAAAGACATTACTGCACTACTTGTTTGTGGCAGTAAATAAACGTATGTAGTAATCTCTGCATGAAAATAGATGTTATAGCAAAACGATAATATATTGTTTTGATTCTTTTTGTGAAATGAAGGCTTTGTGCCTCCCACAGCACCGCATTCTGACGCATTAAGCCTTAATCTTTCAGGTTTAGATTATTCTGATAGTATTGGTTCACCTCCTGAATTTGACATACTCGGGTCTTTTGAGATCAGAGCAGTCAAAGCTCTGAATCCAACTGTCTGTTCTTTCATTTAAACGGATATAGAGCCCTGCAGATAGAAAACTCAATTTACAAGCCACATCTGGTCACCAAACATTGGAGATTTACTAACTACTTTTGAAGGTTTAGTAAAAAATTGCTTCGTTGCTATTTGAGGATATTGCCTTGAACACTGTTGCAGTCCATTACATAAAGTACATCTGCTGAATGCACATTGTGTTTTTGAACTCTTTATTTTTAAAATAACGTCAAGTATTTTTATAAGAAGATTTAATGACAACAGCTTAATGCTTTGAGATGATCTGAATCATGCCTTCTTAATTTATTAAAATGAAATGTGAATGCAAAACCAAATTATTTCAATTTAAAAGCCCCACTTGATGTGGTGCTTTTGGTGAATGCATGGTGATGGAGTTACGAAATGTGGGTGAAAAAAACATTCAGTCAGACCTCCTGCTCTTTTGATCAGTTTGTTTTTACCCCAAAGTATAGAGTTATGCACAGTAAATGGGCACACCTTATCTCTTTAAATATAACACAGATGGACCATGAGCAATCAGCACCCAATGCGTTTCCCATACATCCACACATGCATTTCTACATCCAAGGAGAAAATTATTACTATCTAGTAAATGTGCTTCATCCTCAAGGGTCTGATAAATCCATTCCTGCCTGGACACCATACACTGTAAAAAATTGCTGTAAAAAACGGGGAATTTTGGACAGTAATTTACCGTTTCTCATAAATACAGTTGAATACTGTAAATAAACATTAATATGACAAACAAAATAATAACAGCAAGCTCCTGTTCAGTCTTACGGGATAATACAGTATTTTTTGGTTTGGTCAGGCATGTCAGACATGTGACGAGCTCATCTGCAACCATGAGTAAAACTGATTTAACTACACTGTTTTTCTGCATTTTATTATACGAGAAGGAAGCAGAATTAAAGACTGTCTATCCATTTTCACTCCGATTGTGACCCTACCAGCACTGAGACGGACGACGAATTCACTTGTTTTTTACTCCTCGCCTGTATATCAAGGTAAGCACAAACTGAACAGAGTCTGTGTTTCTAAGTGAAATAATTGACAAAATGTTATATATATTTGCTTATTTTTGAAATATTTCTAAAAACGATTTATTTGATTTTGACATATTTAGGGCAGATTGTTAAACAAATTGGCAACTAGCTATATAGGTTAAATACAAATAAAGATGCTAATGTTAATTTGCAATCTAATCAAATGTCTGACTGATGTGCGATTATCTATTGATATTTTTTTTAAATCTACATGAGGGATTGGGCTCTGTTTCACCATTTGTTTGTATCTTTTTTCAATGTGTGCACTTTTAATCTTTGTACAGCGCCTCGTGAATGTGTTAACATTTAGGCTAGTCCCATTCAATCCTATGGCTCCAAACAGGGATGAATTTAGAAGCCACCAAACACTTGCATGTTTTCCCTATTTAAAGACTGTTACATGAGTAGTTACACAAGTAAGTTTGGCACAAAATAAAACTTTTGTTTGGAGCCATTGGAATGATTGGGGCTAGGCTAAACGCTACATTCACGAGGCACTGTGAAAGATGAAGTGCACGCATTGAAAGAAGATAGGGCTGTATTAATTCGTCTAAGTTGAGGTAAGAACATAGTAAAATATTGAAAACGGCTAGTCCAAGGCTGATACTGCTGGGTAAGTGTAACACTAAGGTATGGAGTATAAAACAATAAAACAGTAGGCCTATAGAAAAGTCTGTCAGTCTGTCTAAAAAATATCTTTCTGAAATTAATATCATTAGCTTTTGTAAGTAATGGATTTGTAGCAGTATAATATCTGATAGTTTTTTGGGACATTAACTATAATTGTTGTCTGCATCAGTTGCTGGTGATGAAGTAACATTTGGAGGTTGGATGATCAGCAGTGAAAACATCATCATCTGTGAAGGCAAGATGAAGCTGCGAGGACACTGGAGTTTGTTCAAAGGTAAATCCTCTACTAGCTGTTCAAGAATGTCACATTGCGTTAAATTAGTGTCTCTTTCTTTTTTGTAAATTGACTTTGATTGCATTAGGTCTTTTAAATAGTAAGTCGAAGTTTAAGCTAGCATGTGCATATAGACATAACACTGGGTTTTGGCCAAATTTGTTGTCATGCTACATGTTTTTGAATAAAGTATTTCTCTCTCATTACTGCCAGAATGGCAACAACCAGAATATTTATACTGTGAATGCAGTTGGTTTTATCTGTCTTCATTGCAATTAATCTTTACTTCTCTCATTGTACTTTGTAGATGCTTAATTGGTGTGAACCCTAAGAGGTGAACAAAAGCCAGGCAGGTGAAGGTGTCCGAGAAGACAGGAAAGCTTGTCCAGAAAAACGCAGCAACTGTTAATCCCCACGTGACCACCCTCATCAAAAACTTCATGGACTTTGAGTGGCTTTCACATTGTATTCTGCAGTGTTGTGATATTTATGTGACATCACAGCATTATGTTTTATTCAGCCCAGTCTCATTAGTGAGGCAGAAACTGACATTTAAGAATGCACTGAATTTTGTTATATTTAATAAAAACAGTGTTTTATCATCATCCTTTGTTTGAGAATTTTTTTGCAAGCAATTTTAAGTGTTTATTTTAAAATTACATTTTAACAATGCTAGAAAAATCACATTCTACAGTATAAATAACAGCAGGAACCCTAAAATAACAGTATAATGCATCCAAACATCTGACAGTATTATACTGTGCAGCTCCCTTTTTTTACAGTACTGTCTCGTAATATTTGTACAGTAAAAAACTGTTGTTGTAAATTACAGTAGGTAATCTGTAAAATTACAACTATATGCTGGCAAATCTAGCTGCCAGTATATTACTGTTATTTAACAGTGAAATTTTTTACAGTGTATGCTTTGTACTGATTAGATGAGAATAGGAAGAATGAGGAAGACTGGGAATCCTAACCCTGGAAAAGTTTATCCAGTCTCTCCCTCTCTCTACATTTAAGATGTTAGTAAAATTTTGATGTATATGGCAGGCTTGTGCACAATTCAGAATTTTATAATTGGCCTCCATTCAATTCATGAATTAGAATTAGAATTTAATTGACTCCACCCTACTGGAAGTTGAATTGGAATGACAGGAAGTGGAATTAAATTCATGGCAATTCAAAGAAATTCCACAGTCACACAACAGTAAGAATCTCACATACATATTCAGTGTTAGGAAAGTTATTGGAAATGTAATTGCTTACTGTTTTAAGTTATCCATTATAAATGTGGTTTGGATTTATTTGGATTACTTTATCAATGCAAAGCAATTTCCTTTTAATTTGATTAGTAACTAATAGAATTACACATTTTTATCTCAGTAATACAACTAAATACAAATTGTGTGTTTTTTTGTTGCTATATGTGTATGTATACTGCTGTCTACATAAATAATTGCTTAGGGTTAGGTAATTGAATTACATTAATTTTGTAATTTAATAAGATAATTGTATTACATGTAACTAGTCACTCCTCAACCCTGCATACATTTTGTTATAAAATATAGATAATGATCAAATAAATTACTTGAAATAAATTACCCCCGCAATGTTTTTTAATTAGTTTTGTTCTAATGTTATTTTCATTTCTAATTAATACAATAACACAAAGTCATTGTAAATGCAGTTATCATTTATTCCAATGCTAAACTTATTGAGCAAACACTGTTGCATCTAATTCTCACTAGCTCCTCAAATGTTTTATCTATGGGTGCATCCCAATCCAGGGGCTGTGTCTTTGAAGGCAAATGACATCACCGGGACGCCATGAAGGCTATCCCAATTCGAAGGCTCCTTCACATACAAGCCTCCAAATGTGGCTTTTTCCCCTCTGAAACCAAGGATCCATACCCTGCAAACATGCCACTGTGGGTCCATGCTGGCTTTTTGTGGGCACAGTGGGCGTGCACAGTGTGGGCTTGCCCAGGTAAAGGCCAAAGCTTTGGGCTCAGCTCTGGCTTTCTGTGAGCAGCCCACACTAGCAGACTGCCATCATTAATCCCATGATGGCCCAGAACAACTTTTGGACCTTTGGGGGCCATGCAGGTTTTGTGTTGTCAACCCATGTTCTGTTTGACTGCTTTTGAAAATGGTATGTAAAATTTAACACTGCATAAAATGATTTTCAAGAAAAAAATTATTAGTATTTTTATCTTGTTTTCAGTAAAAATATCAAAAAATTCTTAAATTAAGATGCTTTTTCTTGATGAGCAAAATGACCCTAGTTTATAGACCAAAAAAAAATCTAATTTAAGTGATTTTTTGTGCATAAAACAAGCAAAAAAATCTGCCAATGGGGTAAGCAAAAAATCTTGAACATTTTTCTTAAACACTAAATAAAAAAAAAATTCAAGAAAAATGTGCTTACCCCATTGGCAGATTTTTTTGCTTGTTTTATTCACAAATTCACTTAAATTTGATACATTTTGTCTAAAAACCAGACTTATTTTCTTGGGTCGTTTTGCTCGATTTTAATTTAAGAATTTTTATATAATTTTATATAGTTCATAAATGTTACAAGAAGAGTACAGTTTACTTCTAAAAAAAAAGAATAATTACAAATATGACATTTTGTAATTTTTTTGGTATTTCCTTCCTGTTAGACTGCCTATCCAGGAACCATTAGTTGGTGTAAAGCACAAGTTGCCACTAGGACATGGGTGTCTAAAGAGTTTTGCTCCAACCCTAATCGTACACACCTGATCAAGCTAGGCCCTGTCCCAAATGGCACACTCCGGACTTGTGGTCCTTCTCAGAGTCCACACTTTGATGACATCACGTAGTCCAGACTTTAGGGACCCTTGATGCGAGTCCACGTGGGTGCACCGGAGTTGTATTTTGGGACAAACTCGAGCATCACACCAGAAACAGGTAGAGAAGTTGCCCGTCAGTGTGAACTCCTCCCTTCCGTCGTCTGATTGGTCTGATTGCCCTTTCGCAAGGACATCTGGGTTGGTTAAGTGCGCGAAGCCTGCTGCAGTGCGGCCTTCGCCGAAGACCGCATCAAGGGGGCAAAGGAGGCGCTGATGAACAGACTTCAAAGCGTAAAAATGACAAATGGGACACCCTACGGACTCGTAGACTAAGCGAGAACGCGCAATTTAAGGCCACGAGACCGAAAGTCCACATGAAGTGCGTCATTTGGGACAGGACCCTAATCAAGGTCTTTCTAGGCAGACTAGATAGGCCCTGTACCAAACAGCGCACTTCATGCTGACTTTCGGTCTTGTGGCCTTAAATTGAGCGTACTCGCTTAGTCTACAAGTCCGTAGGGTGTCCCATCTGTCATTTTTACCCTCCCAAGTTTGCTCATCAGGGAGGAGTTCACACTCATTGGCAAATTCTCTTCTTATTTCCGGCATGACGCTGGAGTAGGTCCCAAAATACGACTCTGCTGCGCCCTCTTGGATTTGCGTCAAGAGTCCCATAGGTCTGCACTACATGATGTCATCAAAGTGTGGACTCTGAGGAAGTCCACAAGTCCGGAGTGTGCCATTTGGGACAGGGCTATTCTTTAAGGCAGGTATTTTGAGGGAAGTTTCAGTTCAACTCTGCAGCACATTGGCCCTCCAGGACTGAGTTTGGACATCACTGCATGAAATAAAGGTCTGGTTGCGGAATTCACGACCGAGCAGGTGAAGTAAAGGAGTGCTACCACTGTCTGTTTAGTTTAGAGACCTTGGGGGAAGAGTGACCTCTGTTAAAAAAATGTTTTGATCATTTGTAGTCTCTTTCAGGACTTTTTAATTACTTTTTTGTTTTATATTTAATAAATCCATTGGCTTGAAATCCCTTTGACTGTAACATTTTCACAATAAATACATTAGTTAGGTGGTGACAGCATTTATTTAAGATTTTTTTTCCACAAAGACTGAAGTTGTAGTAGCCGAAAAGTATTTATATGGAAAACATGTTGTAGATTAATCCAATCCTGTTCCTGGAGGGCACTTGTTCTGCATATTTCAGCTCCAACCCCAATCAAACGCATAAAAACATGCTGGGGCTACCTAAAAATAAGAGGCGGGAGTGAGAGCTGCCTGTGCAGGGCCTGGTGAGGGGTTTCTGAGGGCTGCCCTAAGTGGGCCAATAATGGGACATTATAGGCTTTCTTACAGTGTAGATGTATACTTCAAAGCATTGGCTATCCCAAGATTTAATGCGTGCCCGTGACGTCTGGGTATTTTGAAATAAACATTCAAAACTGTAGTTAACTAAAGTGTATATTTTGGAAATTAAAGGTACTTTTGACGGTTTTACTATTATAAATGATGTTTTAGTGATGTGAATTAATATTATTGCTGCAGTATTGTGCGTGTTGCGTTTTGCTTTTGTATAAAGTTGGTGAATTGTACAAACTGTTGTATAGTTTAATCTGCATGAATGTGTTATATTGTTGAGATAAACTTTTTATTACCGGTTATCTTCATGTTTTTGATAGCATGCTTTAAGCCCCTGACACAAGGGATGACGAAGCTGAAGGTTACTATTTTCTCAGCCTGGAATCTGTCTGTACCTTACTCAAAGGGGTCCAATACCTCACAAAGCTCCTGGATTATTTTCAGCTCATATGATGTCCCCTGGATGGGGCAATGGAGCTCAGCAAGTACAACACTTGGAACATTGAGAACAGACCTCAGCATCTTTAACTGGCTATTCCAGCGAGTGGCAAATTTTTGCCCTCCCTCTAGGGCAGGTTTCCCAAATCTTACCCTGGAGGGCCGGAGCACTGCAGAGTTTAGCTCCAACCCTGATCAAACACACCTGAGCAAGCTTATCAAGGTCTTCATGATCACCAGAAAATCACAGGTGGGTAAGTTTGATTATGGTTGGACCTAAACACTGTAGTGTTCCGGCCCTCCAAGGTAAGATTTGGGGAACCCTGCTCTAGGGCATCAGTAGCCAGTGTGGGCTTGTGACAAAAACAAACAAATTTTTGGACCTTGCCCTGTAGATTTTTTATGGAGCCCAGCATCATCCATGGCACAACAAACCACAAGCTGAAGAGTGTGGACAAAGCATGAGCTTCTCTCTGGTGGAAAGTAGACCATCTCCTCTTCAACATTCACAACTTTAAAATCAGATGTCTCATCCTGCTCTTCCTCTTCACTTTCAACAACATGCATTGGTGTGAAGAGTTTGAATGCCTTTATTATGTTGGAGGCATTATCAGTCCCAATGAATGACACTTTGTTCTGAATATTGTAATATTAGATATCTTCAAAATGAACTAGTACAGATAACCTTTTAGGCCTGCTGTTATTTTCCATGTCGCTGTTATTACAGGTGTCAAATCTATAAATTTTCGTAATCTGAAGTTGAAAGGAACTTCTGAAACTTAAAAATTTCAGCGTTGAAATTGTGTAGAAAAGACGCTTTCAAACAAATGTCCACCTCAAATTGTTTGGCAAACATTTTAAATACTTGGTTAAAGTAAAGCATTCGGGAAAAGATGTCACTTAATTATTTGTTATGTGACTAGAGCTTTTAACATTAATTGCTGGGGATAAACATTTTCTGTTAATGTAATCTGTACAAGTAGTTTAAACTAATATAATTTATAGAATATGTTATGCATTCATATCTGACATATACTGTAAAGCTTAATTTTTAACACTTCACATACTGTATAATATGTATATGAATTTCTTTGAATTTCTATTGAATTGCAATTCTGCTTCCTTTAATTCAAACTCGAATTGTAATTCTAGATCCTGTTTTTGACATCAATTCAAATTCAAGAATTGAAATTGAAGTCATGAGTCATTCTCAATTCTGAATTGTGCACACGCCTGGTAAATGGCTATGAAAAGTGTTTTAAAAATTGACTTTTATATTAAAAATCTTAAAGACTCCAAGCTTAGAACTGGAGATAAAAACACAACAATGCTAAAATACTAACATTTCTGTCAGGGTATGATATTTCATTCTTACATAACATTATGTAATATTTACGAAATACTCTTAATATATGAGAAAAAACACTGTAACTAATATTTAACAAATAATCACTAGCACAATATTAGTAATAATTTGTAAATTATAATGGGGTGGTATCCCGGACGGGGATTATCTTAAAACAGGACTAGGCTTAGTTTAAATAGGAAATATAACTAGTTTTAACAAACATGCCTTACTAAAAACTTGAGGCAAACCAAAGGTCACTGATTTATTTTAAGATATATCAGGGCAAGTTGTTATATATTACATTACATTACATTACATTGCATTGCATTATATTATATTATATTATATTATACTGATTTTGTATATTAGCTAGCTCCCAGAAAGGATGTTTCTCCAGGCGGTGTAAGGAAAAGCGTCCTGACGTCACTCTCAGACAGCTGGAGTCGGATATCCGCCATTACCGGAAGTTCCCATATTTGGTCATTCTTAGTAGGAGCAATGGCAGCTTACATTCTGTGTGGATGGCTAGCTTAACGTTAACTGTGGACCGTTAATGATCGCATTTTAAACATTTCATCCTATTATTGACGGGGCTCCGAGACGATTTGTCGGTGTATTGGAACGTGCAATTTTAAAATGTTTAAAACCAAATGTTAGTGACTGAAAAACTGCCACAAAACCGCAACCCCTTAGCACGGCTTTGCTAGCATCCTCGAGACGCCTCGCTTAATTGTCGCATTTGTTTTACTCGTGAACCCACAAACGACCGGAATCAACCGTTATCTTCTCACGGCCAATTGCCCTCCATGCCCGAGCAAGGCCCGAGAATGAACAGCTTTTCTCTCGGCGAGTTGTGCTGGCTCTTCTGCTGCCCGCCCTGTCCGAGTCGCATAGCGGCCAAACTAGCGTTTCTGCCGCCAGAGCCCACGTACTCCATCCACACGGACACGAGCGGTGCGTCCAGCCTGCACCTGACCGAGCGCGCCGACTGGCAGTACTCGCAGCGAGAGCTCGACGCCGTCGAGGTTCTCGTGACCAGAACCAGTCGCGGGAACCGGGTGGGCTGCATGTTTGTCCGATGTGCGCCCAATAGCCGCTACACGCTGCTGTTCTCCCACGGCAACGCCGTGGACCTGGGCCAGATGTGCAGCTTCTACATCGGCCTGGGATCCAGGATCAACTGCAACGTGTTCTCCTACGATTACTCGGGTTATGGGGTCAGTACCGGGAAACCGTCTGAGAAGAACCTATACGCTGATATTGAAGCGGCCTGGCAGGTGCTTAGGAACAAGTGAGTGTCTTTTGAACAGGTGCATCTGTATTTGTACTCGGGCATGTCCAACCCCACTTGTTGTTCATGTCATCCTCTTATAAAATCTGAATTGTTGTCCATCCCATCCTGTCTGTAAAATTGCACAAAAGCATTAATGTTTTTACATTATTTATTATTCTGTTGATAAATCATCACTTCAAAACCCGTGCAATGGATTGATGAGCTGGGTAATGATAGTTATAAAATAATTATTCGTTATCCAATAACGTTTATGGACCATGATGATTAGTTGATGTTGGGGGAGGGACATTATTATTTCACAATTTGAACTGCTCTGTTTGCAATATTTTGACCCATTTACAGACCGAATAAAACAGCTTTGAGGCATTTTGTATGTCT
This sequence comes from Paramisgurnus dabryanus, assembly GCF_030506205.2. Classification (NCBI taxonomy): domain Eukaryota; kingdom Metazoa; phylum Chordata; class Actinopteri; order Cypriniformes; family Cobitidae; genus Paramisgurnus; species Paramisgurnus dabryanus. The sequence goes on along the minus strand of NC_133338.1, from coordinate 6,803,495 downwards.
GTATAAATATGACAATTTTTAGAAACATGTTAGCATTGATTGATTGTTTCAGCTAACAGTGTAATGTGGCGTACACACCAAACGCGAATTCAATGATTTGCGCGGGCAGATTTTGCATACGAAGACGAAAATAGATGCAAACTTCTGCGGGGGATGCGAATGACACTTATTGGGCACCGTGATTTCTGCGTAAACACGCGCTTTTCGCCTCAAATGCATCTTCGTGCAAGTTGAAAATATTTAATTTGAGGGAAAAATTTGCATGACACGAAGTAAAATCCAGCAAGTAATCTAAATCGAGGGATAATGCTTCATACTCGCAAAACGTGAAGCATTGTGTTCCCCGCTCTAGATTTCAATTCTCGCTCTAGATTTCAATTCTCGCAGGATTTAACTTTGTGTTATGCAAATGTTGATTATGACTATTGAACATAACTATTTCAACTTGTGCAAAGACGCGTTTGAGGCGTATAGCATGTGTTTACGCAGCCATCACGCCACACCATTAGGGTCATTTGCATAGCTCTGCGTGGGTTTGCGTCTATTTGTGTCTTTGCATTGACTTTGTATGTCATCTACTCATGCAAATCGTTGAATTTACGTTTGGTGTGTACGCCCAATAACAGACAAGGCATCACTTGGCCCTGTTTATGGAGTGCCGCAGGATTGACATATTTTTGTAGGCCTACCTGGAAGTTAGCGGGATGCAGGTTCCCTCTCAAAAAAGCCCATTAATTTTTCCCATAGACTTTTTGGATTATTAAAGGTCCCGTTCTTTTTTGTGTTTTTGAAACTTTGATTGTGTTTACAGTGCGAAACATAATGTGTTCATGTTTCACCTGCAAAAAACACATTATTTTTCACACAATTTATTTATCTCTATACCGCTGTGTTCACGGTCCTAAAAATGGGCTTATGTCTTCCATGTTCTATGAAGTCCCTCCTTCAGAAATGCGTAATGATATCTGATTGTGTAGGTTGTTTAGTGTGTTGTGATTCAACAGCAGCTTAGCTTAGCAGTGCCGTTTGTGCTTAGCTAACAGCAACATTAACTCTTTCCCCGCCATTGACGAGATATCTCGTCAATTAAGAGAAAACGCTTCCCCGCCAATGACGAGATTTTCCGTCTTTCCGCAATACCGCTATTATCCACCAGGTGGTGGATACTTTTTAAAACCGGAAGTATTGCCCTATGGCAAGCTGCTGCATGTCCGTGTCTGTTTTAAAGATCGCTCTGAATATGATCTCTATGAAAAGTCCGTCATAAAAATGGAATTATCTATACTTTTTGCTCAAAATATGGTGTTTTTGCAAAAACCTACCCATATTCAAAAGCTGATTGCAAAAGAACCACTAAAGGTAGGATGAAACGTTTTTTTTGTTTGAAAGCAGAGGGTCTGTTCTTTCATTTGGTATATTGTATGTTTATATATTTAAAGAAGAACATTTTCTGGAAGGCATTAAACTTTGGTGAAAATCATGAAAAACGCTGGCGCTGGCTGGCAACTTTTTTTAAAAATGCTGGTGGTGAAAGAGTTAAAGGTGCTTTAAGTGAATTGACGCGTTTTAGACCATAAAACATTTTTTGTTACATACAGCAAACATCTCCTCACTATCTGCTTGCTGCCTGTCCGCTGATCAAACTGTAACTGACCGCCGCGGCAGCCGCTTTTGTATAAATTAAGCAGTCGGTCCGCCGGCTGCATGCTGGCGGCATCTCGCAACAAAGGAGAGTGACGTATTCAGCGGCAAAAGTTTCATCCCCGCCAGCGGGACGCACCTATAGCCGACAGCTTGGGGCTGGCGGCATATAGAAGCCATGCGGATATTTTTTGCTATCTGGGGAGGAGTTAGCTACACTCCGTCTGTTTGAAAACAATTCAAACGTCAACAAAAACTAACGTCTCGCAGATTCGCTTAGAACGCCTTTAAACACAAACTAAATTTTGAAAAATGGTATCAGAAAGAACGTGACCTTTTGATATAAAATAAGCTTTGCATTTAACAAAAGTTCACAGACTAAACACATTCACACTTACTGTAGGTACACTAGTGTTTAATGTCATAGCTGTTCTTGTTGTGTGTATTTTTAAATGGATGGAAATGAATGCAACTGTTTAATGCAAATTGGTAACATTTGAACCATAGCTGAGTTGAGGTTTTCATGGCTTTTTAAACAACCATCCTGTAGTTATGCAAATTGCACATCAAACAGCTCTAAACTCATTGGTTTTGAAGATTGCCATGGCCGCCAACTTTCTTTTTGAGTACACACTACCTAAACACGGTCAATCCAATTTAATTTCTGAATGTCTTGTCAGGTGCACTGTCGGCCAACATGACTGAAAACAAGTCATTAGGAAATTAGGTATTTATATTAGAGCTGTAAAGATACTCTCATGCTCCTTGGGTTTATAGCAAATATTTATTGCACCTTATTTTCACTCATTTTTTACTGGCAGTTGATATAAACCTATTGAAATGGACTTGTTGCCACCAGAATACTGCAATTAGGGATGCTTAACGATTAATCGCGATTAATCGTTAGCAGAATAAAAGTTTTTGTTTACATCATATATGTGTGTGAACTGTGTATAATAACTTTGTATAAATAAGTGTACACACATGCATGTATATGTTTAAGAAATGTTTACATGTGTTTATACATTTGTATATTTATGTATAATTTATATTATATATAAATATAAATACTTAATATATTATTATTTTTTTTCTTAAAACTATACATGAATGTGTTCATATATATATATATATATATATATATATATATATATATATATATATATATATATATATATATATATATATATATATTACACATATTAATTATACACAGTTTACACACATATGTGATGTAAACAAAAACTTTTATTCTGCTAACGATTAATCGCGATTAATTGTTTAGCATCCCTAACTGCAATACATTGGCAAAGCATTTATGCTTTGGTAATAAAGAGCAGATAGACTTCTGACTAAACTCCAAATTCGCTCAACATAATTCTTAAAAACTTGATGTGAAAAATTACAGCATTGCCTGAGGACTACGTAAAGTAAAAACAGCACAGCAAAAAATATATAATATTGGCATCTACAGTAGAAATCTGATACAGCACTTCTTTTTTTAAAATTGCTTACCATACAAGACTATGTTGTAGTTCCCACACAGTAATAAAAATGAAATATTAATTACTGGAAACTAGTGACCGACAGATACAGATTTTTTTTCAAACCGACTCCAAATATTTGGATGCTTATGTGCTCGATAACCAATATGCTGCACAGGTTTTTATTAGCTGTTATACTACTGTTTTTTTTTTACTACAACACTACTGATTCTCAACAAACCCTTATAATAATAACAATCACTCCCTATTTGCATACAATTTAATAAATAGGGGTCTGAAAGAGTGAAGAATAATGTTAATTTACTGAATGATATCACTGGAATAATAAATAGTCAGGAAAGTAACAAACAAAACAGCTTGTATATCATTGAATTTCTTAACTGGTATTGTATGTCAGAATAATTAATAAATAATGTTGTTGTTATAGTTTATGAAATGGCTGTTGACACAGCGTTGTTTATCTATGCTTTTACTCACTGATTACCTGTATCAAACTGCGGTGGGTTGCGGAGGTAATAAATAATTAAGTAATATCCACAGACATTTATTTGGATGTTTTTAGCAAAATAATGTACATCTAGTAAATGTGCAATATGAACTTGATTTTACAAGGCTATTAACTCTTTCCCCGCCATTGACGAGATATCTCGTCAATTAAGAGAAAACGCTTCCCCACCAATGACGAGATTTTCCGTCTTTCCGCAATACCGCTATTATCCACGCTATTACCGCAACTTTTTAAACCCGGAAGTATTGCCCTATGGCAAGCGGCTGCATGTCCGTGTCTGTTTTAAAGATCGCTCTGAATGGGATCTCTATGAAAAGTCCGTCACAAAATGGAATTATCTATTATTAACTTTTTTTTAAACGCTGGCGGTGAAAGAGTTAATAAGCATACATAAAAAGCATATAATTCAGCATTTTTCCCCCCACAAGCATTCGTTCAAGCATTATTTTTTAATTAATGTGCCCTCCATAATCTTTAATCAAAAACGCAAATCTCCTCCCCTTCTCAAAACGATCTCTCTTTGCTTCTGGTCATATGGTATGGCAGGTGGACGGAGTCTGGAAAAAGTTCAAGTTCATTTATTTATAGAGCACAATTTAACACAGTCACCTGACTTACTAAAGTGCTGTTCAAGATAAAAAACAGGTCAAATGGAATAAACTAAAGCAGATAAAAGTAAAGATTGCAGGCATAAGCAATCAGCATCATGACCCAACTTCAGAATCAATTATTGAGGGAATGTTTAACACTTGAGTCTTTCTCTTTACTGCAGGCTCATGCAAAGCATGCTGGGAACAGGAAAGCCTCCTCAACCAATCGTGTTGATTTAACTTTAAACTGAAGTAAATTTGCAATGCCAGAATCTTTCATGGCTTAACTGGTAGATTGAATGTCATAAACCTCATCACAACCAAATGTTTGCAATTATTAGCAGTGTTTGATAAAATAATTTGGAAGTTATAAATAACATTTTTGAGTTAGCTAAGTTTTTTGACTCTGTTTGGTGAACTTAAAGCAGTAAAATCGTTGAACATGCATCAAACTTTAAGTTGAATAAACTTTTTTCACTGGTTTGAGTACAGTTTACTCATTTTGAATGAGTACATTGCTCTGTTTGGGTTTACAGTGTGCCTATTAGGTAGGGATGCTCTGATCGTTCGGGCGCAGATCGGTATCGGTCAATCATGGTATTAAATAACTTGATCCTTACTCGCTAAGTTAGCTTATCTCATTAACCGATCTTTGTTAACTTGTCATCATAGGGCTCCTTAATTCGGCCACAATTGGAGACAATTTTTATGAAGTGTGAGAATTTTTTTTAACCCGTAAAACCTGCAGAATTTATTTTTTTCCTGCCATTACAGAGATATGTGTATTTTCTATGAGAACGCGCTTCCCATCAAACCGTGTATACAGCATTCATCATCTAGAAAAAAATTTAAAGGGGACAGAGAATGAAAAACCATTTTTACCTTGTCTTTGTTGAATAATGGTAGTCTACCCGCATTCACAAACATACAAAAAGTGCTAGACATGCTAAACATCTCAGTCTCATAGAAATTCCTCTTTTAGAAATGTCAGCCAGAAAACAGCCCAATCTGAAAAACTGATGCTTATGACATCACAGGCATCTCCCTGCCCCTCCACTTTAAAATAATTGGCTACATTTTTTGAGTGGCAGCAAAGTCAGCCAATTATTATCGAGATTGCAAGTTAAGCCAGTAGGGGGAGCCAAATAGGTGCAAAACCACTTGTTTAAAATCCCCCACCCTAATAGAGCTATCTGAGAGAGGTTTTTAGGAAGCTTCTAAGGCATTACAGACCCAAACAAAAACATTTTTGTCTACATGACACATCACAGAACAAGGCTAAATACTCCGTTCAATCATTCTATGTCACCTTTAACAGTTACAGTCATCAAAGAGCTTGCGTATTAGCTTGAAGAATCAGTATCGGGCATTGGTATCAGCTGATCATTATCCTCCTGAGATTTGGTTTGTATTTTTTTTCAGATTTCTACCAGCTATTTTGGGGTTAGGAAGAACCAATAAATATAAAAACAAATATTTTTCTGAGAACATGAAGCAGTGTATTTTTCCATGTTTGTGTACAACATGTTCCAGTTACACAGAATTAAGTATTATGGTGCAAACAACAAAAAAATATGTCCACATATGTGGACCTCCAGGTCTTAGGAGGTTAAGGGTGTGTTGGATCACCAAACTCACGGTTCGGATCACATTAAGGTTTTTGAGGCACGGATCCAATAATTTTTTGGATCAGCAAAAAAAAATGGGGTGGGGAAAAATCTAATAACAAATAAAGAAATTACAAACATTTATATAAAAAAATGAAGTTGCACATTTAAGAAAGGTCTAAAATTATCATTAGTTACAGAAATGGAATAATTTAATAACACTCTCTTTATTTTTATAAATATAATTTTTTAGAGCTACAGCAGTGATTTTCTCTTTGTCTTGGGTTGTTTGATTAACTTTATTGACACAGACTTAAGTAGGTTAATTAAGGTTACTGTCTTTCTAAGATAAGCAAGATAAGACCTGTTTTTTGCCTCTTATCTACACATACACACTGAAGGCATAAACAAATGTTTTTATTAGAAAAAATACTGTGGAGATCATTTTGTTTGTATGTGCCCTGTCATAAAGATTTTTTGTTCGCTAGTTTTTGTAATACTCGTCTCTACACACACACACACACACACACACACACACACACACACACGCGCGCACACACACGCACACACACACACGCACACACACACACGCACACACACACACACAGATGGAGGGCGAATTCCAAAACTGCGCAGCATAAACGGTTGCCCCACTGTTTGACCGAATAAACAGTGTGCTTAGAAGTTTGTTATTCAGCAATTTGTTTAATGTCATGTTTTTTGGTAGTACAAAGATCATAATTATTCTAAACAGTTTATCACGTATGACGGACATTTTAAATTCACTGGATTGTGAAATTAGTTTACATAGACGTGAAAGCATTGTAACCTTCTACATTGATTTATTAGGAAGTATGGAAACTTTAAATGCCTAAACATGGCCCGAGCGATATTTACTGTTTGTTTTATCAAAATGTAAACATTTTGTAAACGCTGGACACAAAGCTGAACCAAAAAAAAAAAAAAAAAACTCTGGCTCATCCTACACTGTAAAAAAATTCCGTAGAAATTACAATGTTATTGCAGCTGGGTTGCCGGTAATTTACCGTAGATTTACATTTATGTAATTTACTGGCAAGAATTTGTTCAAAGTTCAATCAATTTTAAATTTTAACAAGTATTTATCTTTACAGAATAAAACTATACAATAACAGCCTCATGCAAAGCATTCTGGGAACCAGAAGTCATCATCAACCTTTTTCTGTTTTTTGCTTCAGATTTAGTTTCCCAGAATGTTTTGCTTGATGCTGTTTTTTTAGTTTTACTCTATAAAGACAAAGACTTGTAAATGTTTAATGTTCATTTAACTTTGAACAAAATGTTGCCAGTTAAAAACATAAATTTGAATCTACGGTAAATTACCGGCAACCCAGCTGCAATTTCTACGGAATTTTTTTACAGTGTAGGGAACACAATTTATAAAATTAGGGTGCACTCACATTATCCAAACCGAGCTGTGCCTGAGCATGTTTGACCCCCAAAGCCTGGTTCGCTTGATAAGTAGTATGATTGCTCCGTACCATGCGTTTGGTTAATTGCGCCCTGGCCCTCTTGCAGAGGTGGGCTCGGGCGTAGTTGTCAGTTGCGTTACAGTCATTTAAATTGGTTTTTATTGGTCAAAACCTTCAGATGTGTGAGCAAGGTTACGTATAAGGTGCAAGGGATAGATTGCCTAAGCATTATGATGGTAAGAGTGTTGGGTATCAACAAAATAGAAGCCCCAAACTCAATGGGCTACAGTGTTGAGAGCGTACATGTACAAGTCAAATAAACAAGGCTGTTTTTCAAGGCTGTGCATTTGACCTTGCACGTATGTAAAAAAGTGTATGTACCCAGTACCACACACACAAACACACATTCTGTAATCACCACACCACCATGGTGAATTTGGTGCATTACCATTGTGCTGGTAAAATACTGCCACTGTTACAGCCCTTGTTGTATGTAACCTATAAATCCAAGGGTATAGTTGTCCTGATTGTTGCAGGTGGCTTCTTAGTTGCTTTTTCTTTTAATTTCATTAAACTAAAAGTTGACACACTGTCTCCTTTATTGATGTGGGTTTAACGTTTAGCATAAATTCTCTGAAGTTGAACTCCTATTTGCATTCAATGCAAAGGCAAAATCCTCTAAACTCATTTGAATAAACGAAAAGTCATTAAACTAAGAACACTGCTCACAGTACATTTTAATGCTAATCTGTTTTAAGTATTACCATATCGGCACCTGGCACCTGTTTGCAGCCAATTGCTTCATCCAATAATTGGCAGTTTTATCCGGGTTGTTAGACGCGGTTTCTTTGCTGAAGTAAGATAATGCACAAAGAATTTGACACTTTGCACTATTTACCTTCTCTGTGGTTCCTCTTAGGTCGTGCATAAAAGTATTTTTCTGTGCATGGAAGTTAGCGCATTAAAAACAATATTTAGAATTACCTGGATAGTCCAAAGAAAAATCTTTTATATCTGTCTTCAGTAAACCATCTGTAATGATTTTGTTGGGAGCATTTACATTTTTATTAAATATGTGGTTTGAGCAGTTCAAGAGAATTGAAGTCCTTTTATTCTTTATGTACTGTAGGGGATAGTAATAGCTGAAAGGTAGGAAGTCATTCTGCTTGTTGCTGTAGCCTGTGAAATGTGTGTTTATTTAGTCAGCAGCATTTTATTCTTACAAGCCTCTCCGGGCTGTATGCACCTGCCTGAAACGGTCCAGGTGTGTCGGGTGTTTGAAAAATATGGGGTTGTACACAAGTAATAAATTAGATTTACAGATTTAGCTGTCTTTGAACTTTACAGGCCCCATAAAATCAAAATTGGCCTTGTGTGGTTTGTGTCTTTTTAGCTTTTAAGGGAATCTGTATAGTTGTGTACTTTTCCAAGCTGACTGAAGTACCTTAGACAATTATAAACTATGCTTTTAACGTGCCCTTTCTCTTCTGGGAAAAATATTTGACTCATCCTCTTATAGTGCCCAAATGTACTACTTAAAAAAACCATCAAAGTCAAAAGTGCGCTTAAAGCCATCAAGGTCACTAGTTTGGCCTTTAACCTTTTTATAAGAGCTTTTAGGAAATAAGTTTTTAAATGGTTATGGGTAAAATGCCAATATTACTATAGTGCTGCCTATTTATCTTTTTGACCACATACATTATTTACGGTGCTTTAGTCAAAATGTTTAGTTTTAAATCTTGTTTGAATTTTTATATAACAAACTTTTGTTTAGCAACTAGTCCCTGATTTTCTTATTCTTCTAGTTTCAGTTAATGGTATGGGGGGACTGGGGGAGTATGTATATATGTAATACTTTTAACTCTTATTTTCAAAGCCTGAAAATCATCTTGTTATTTAGGTAGCTATTTACAGCCTCACTGTTTGCGCTTCTTGTAGCCTTTAGGCACTTGATCTGCTTCATTCAAGATGCTACCAGTTTATTGAATCATCAAGTAGCGAAGTGAGAAGGCGGCGATTAATTATGGCACCTTCACATCTGTTACCCGGTTTCTTCAGAATGTGGAGTTTTATAAGCAGAATGAACAAATTTGCTTTTAGTGTTTTAAATGTTGTCCTTGATATGAAAGGCACGACTTGTCGATCGAGCTTTTCCCGAAGCCATCCGCATATAAACAGTAATTTTCCCTATAATGATTCTATGTTGTTCATATTGAACCATTCAATCCATTCACAATGCCGTAAACTGAAAAATCAATTCTAGCTGTAAGGAATCACAAAAATAGCTTCTTAGCTAAGATGGTTTATTTTCAGAGTCAAAATCAGGTTTATTTCAACTACACATACTGATGTCAACATGCGCCAAAACACACCACCTGACTAAAAGTTTAATACCCTTAAGAGAAGTCGTCTTTGTACATAAAGTAACATCCTGCAGAATAATTTGTTTTTAACTTTGTTGAAGCAGTATTGGGAGGGTTATTTTTCCTTATTCCAGTTTTAGCACAAAGCCAAGTCTTTAAAGAAACTGTTTACTCAGTCTGCCGTGACCTGCACAAAGCCCAGACGTGAACTTTATTGAATACATTTAGCATGAAGTGCCAAGATGACTGTGAGCCACATCCCGTTTCCCAAAGTCAATGACTGACCTCGCCAATGCCCCCAAACTCATAATGTGCACTATGGGCTTTTTTATGCTAAACTTTCCAATTTATTATACATATTTCCTTCTCCACTTGCTTCTCTCCTCTTTAAATGTTGTTTCTCCTTCACTACCCCTTTTTTTGTCTTGCTTTAAATCCTGGTACTTGCAGAACTTCCTCTGTAATTACTACACTGTGTGCTGTAGACTCCTTAGATTGACTCTCTTTAACCTTCCTCAATGCTGACAGTTTTAGCCTGAAAATCATCTGCATGAATGATCACCAGTGCACTCTTTCAAACTTTGACAGGTTTTTACACTCTACTTGAACTTTGAGATATTTTGGACAACTTATCAATCAGTGTTTTTTTTAAATGTCTCTGTAAGCCTTCTGCTTTATTAGGTCAATATTATGAAGTTATATTATATCTATTACTCATGGGATCTATTAGGAGTCACCTCATGCTGTCTTTAGCTTACCAATGAAGCTATTTATATCTCCCTCATAAGCAGAAATATAAGAGCTCGATTTTTAGAATTAATTTTGAGTATTTTCAAGAAAATATGAGTGCTTGCATGATCACCACACGGATACAAGTGTTGTGGGTCTGTCTGTGTCTTGTGATGTTGAGGAAGTTTAAAACATTTTGCAAAGTGGTTCTATTGGTATTCTGGGTGGTAGCTTATATTTTATCTATTAATCAAATGAAAAAAATCTCTTCTCCATTTTCTCATACAATTGTAGTTGGTTTGCGTGACGATGCATCATGCTAATTTCACGCACAAATTGATTTTTTTACTTGCTCGGAAAACGCGGTAGAGGTGAGTGTTGTGCTTCTGCGCCTAATTCGGGTCCTTGGCATTGCCCCTTCCAGTTCGTGTTTGCATTGCCTTTGTATTTAATGCACCCAAATATTTTGGTGTGTACATAGCATAAGAGTTGTTTGTCATCAGCTGTGTCTCGCCTTTTGGCAAGCTCACACTACAGGTGTGGAAAACTACCTGAAACACAGTGTGCAACAATGTTTCTTCTCATCTGTCATCATCTTGTCATAAGCCCTATTTGGATGGGATTAGTTTTACAGGGGTAGATGGCATAATGTCATTTTACCACAGGACGTCTGTAATATTGATGGTCAATGGAGGGGTAAGTCGATTACCCAGTGCGTCACCTTGCTCGCCGTCACGTGCACATTACCTTGCTTCCTGATATCACACTTGGAAACAACATGACACAGATGAGAAAAACTCGAAACACTGTTTAATTTCAGTTTGGGGAGAACGTCATTTTTAAAAACGGTTCTGTGCCTCTGAGTAGGGATCGACCGATATGGATTTTTTTTAGTGCCGATACAGATTATTTTTCATAAGCCTTAGCCGAGGACCGATACAGGCTGCCGATTTTCTTGAGCCGATATTTGGAGCCGATACTGCTTTTGCTCACTCAATTTACATCATAAAAATGACATCCAAGTCTCAAATTCAAAAAGTAACATTTATTGAAAGAGAGAGCGAGCGAGCGAGAGAGAGCTTTGTCCAGCTATGATCAGCTGTTAGGCCAAGCTTTTGATGTTGTCATGGAAAGATTGGTTGTTTTTAGTCACATGACCTGCAATCGCTTGCGGCTTCCAGCACTCTGTCTGTAAATAATGCCGGAAAAAAATCGCCGAACACAGCAGCCACATATCGGCTGATGCCGATACACATAAAACTCGCAAAATTTGGCCCGATATTTCAGCCGTTCGATATATCGGTCTATCACTACTTCTGAGAAGTGATTTAGTCTTTTCTTGAAGTCTGTGTCATGGTATTCAGGAACTGACCTGCCACAAACTTCTTGTTCTTCCTAGAAAGCAAGTAAATGCTGCTTTAAGCACTTTTTATATTTGAAAAAAACTTCAATATAATAGGAAATGATGAAATTTACATGTATATTTACAGCTGGTCTATTGCACTCACACTGACATTGTCTGTAATGATTACTGACATGGAGCATTCGGACGGGAGTAAAATCACTAAGAAGCTCTTTTAAAAAATCCTTTCTGAATAGTACTATAGATGCACACAAACTGCACAACGCTGACAAGGTGCACATACTTCAAAACACTCAATGGCTATGTTTACATGCACAAAATTTTGTCAATCCGATTGAATTTAATACGATTGAAGGTTACGACGATACAGTTTACATGCACCCTAAAGATTGCAATCTGATTAAAATGTTCGTTCACATGTACATTCTATAGAATCAACCGAACCGAACGTCTGCGCATAGCCAGGGTTGCCAGATTTGCGTAACAGAACCATCCCAAATAGACATTCAAAACTAGCCCAAAAGCATCCCAATGACTATTCACAGCCCAAATACCAATATCTAATGAATGCAATACTTTAATCTTTAACCTGCAGAAAAAAACAACAACTGGTGGAAACAGTTTAAATAGTAGCTCAAATCTAAACTCAAAAAAAAACAGAGGACTTGGCAACGCCTCGCTGCGGATAGCATCTCTCGTCGAGTTCATGCTTTATCTCTGGATTTGAGTCAAAACGGAGTTGGAGAAAGATGTTCTTTAGAAGTTTTCAGATATAGGTGATGAAAACACACTTTTTAAAAGACACAACGCTATTTTATTGCTTTAGCCTAATGTTTTAAAAGTACACATAAACGCGGCAGAATGTACTTCGCGTGAACCCAGTAACCTTACCTTAATAATGCATGATGCCACTGCCTTGCTATTGCGCGTTTCTGTGTTTCACGAGAATCATGTGATATAAGAGTTACATATAAGACTTGAACTTGAGCGCAAATGTTCTGTGCATGTGCACAATGTATTGACGAAAATACTACGATTTATGTGTTTACATGCGTACTTTTTCTCACAGATCGAAGTACACCACCCGCTTCAATACGATCCAAATTTGCAACCGATCGTCCTCAATCGTATTGATTAGGTGTTTACATGAAGGCTTTTCAATACGATTGAGCCATTAATACGATTTTATCTCACATAAATTCTCGCAAGAAATTACAATGATCAGGCCATGAATGGACAATCAATTTGCCCTTCAATTTGGTCGACCTTTCTCCATTTATAGACTCAAGTTTCATTGTCGTGGTTCCATGTTTGGACAAAATATAACTTCTGGTCTCTGTTTGTTTAATGGTCTGGCATGCTTTTATTTGAAGGAGTCAGATTTGAAGAATTTTTTTTGTATATTTAAGGATCATTTTTTTTTTGCTTTCCAAACACTAAAGAATCGATCAATACAAAGTAATTTCAATATTTTTTACTCTCTTGACTATCTTGTAAGTTACAGCAACTCATCACTAAAGTTTAATTATCTTAACTTATTTAACTTTTAATAAGTTCCAGCAACTCATTACTATTCAAGATAAAAAATTGAAATGACTGTAGTTTGCTGAAACTACATCAACCATGGCAGATGGCAAAGTGTTTGTGTTATTATTAATAGTGGTCATTACATTACAATTAAAATTACATAACAGGTGTTACAAAACGCAGATTTGTTAGGTGTAGCAGATACAATGTTTTACAGGCATGCACTTTCCGATCCGTCTCAGCTGCATAAAGTTGTATACACATTTAATTCTTGGGAGCAGCAGTGATTGTGAAGCTGGCTTTAACAACGTTAATAAATCAATATTTTATATTTAGTTGTACTTTCCTGTCTGTAATTCATCCCAACTCCGTTTCCTTGGAGACACTGCTTCCTTGTTTGCCACCTCCTAATGTCTTCGTACAGGGTAGGTAAGTGTGTGCTGTGTTTATCCTCCCTAGCCTGTTAATCTTATATCAGACAGACTTCACTTCTCCAGTTCTGATCCCCGTGAGGTCTGCTAGGGAACGGACAGCCGCTTTTAATCAGCGAGGGTTCACAGGTAGGATTCATGAGATGAGCTTTTGCCCAAGACTTGCATGCTCCGTGGCTCACACTTTCCCCATTTCAGATTAAGCTGCTTTTTCCTCCTCCTTTGTGCACTGGACATGGGGCTCATTGGTACAGCAAAGCAGTAAATTCAAAACGATGAGATAGGAGCAGTCTAGAGCCCTCGATTAAAAACTGCAGAAAGCTGACTCGAAGAATTGCAGTAGTATGATGGAAGATGCTAAGATTTCTGCCCAGCCACAGGAAGCAGGATGGATTGCCTGTCACTTTCACTTTGTTTTACAACAGCCCAGATAACAAAGGAGGGAGCCAGTTTGATCGACTCTTCGCTAAGGCCGTCATTTGTGTTTGGTCATTTTCATTCAACACGACAAAATGCATTAAGCAAAAAACACTTACGGCAATGCCAAGCTTTAAGATTAACAGAGTACTGCAGGTACAGAAAATAGAAAATGAGAATTAAACTTTATTGGAATGTGCTGTAAGTTTACTGCATGCGGGAGAGATTTCCATTTCGTAATGAACAAAATTGTGCTATTTTTTGAAATCACAGATTTATTTTTAACGGATGTTCTGTAAAGCGTGTTTCAGTGCATCGGTTTCTGAAGGGTTAACCAAAGGGTTAAGTTGAGATCAGGAAAGGATGCGAGTTGTCTTCCGCAGTGAGGCATGGACAAATTTTTAACTACTCGCAGATGATGACAAACTTGTCTACCGCCTGCGGTTTGTACGACAGACATGGCAGCCATAAAATCTTCTTCCTCTTCTCTGCTTTTCACACATACACAGTTTTTCCTCTTTTCCCACAATTAATCTCTCTCCTCTGATCCTTTTATACTTGTCTCTTTTTTGTTCTCTCTGCCAGTTCAGCAATTATGCATTTTTGTTCCCCGCTGCACCTGCAGGCTTGGGCAGGTGTCTTTCATATGCTGAAGTAAGAATGCACGCAAAACGCTCCCAAACACCCGAGGTCAGAAAAACGCTTTCGACTTGGTCTCAATTCAAGCGTCATACACAGATTTTTAAATGTGACTCACAGCCTTGTCACCATTCCTAACTGAACAGCTTTTAATAACTGAACCGCTTGACCATATGCTTATAATTGAAATTGGTTGTTTCACTTTGTAGATTTTGTTGTAAATGATCAAAAGGGGAATTTTCGTTTGTTCCTGTGGGCTTTTTTTGAAAATATGCTCCGTTTCCAGCTCCCCTAGAGTTAAACATTTGATTCCCTGAGCTGATTTTCTTGTCTGGCGTTAGCACTTTTAGCATAGCTTAGCACAATTCATAGAATCTGATTAGTCCATTAGCATTGCGTCTAAAATAACCTAGAGTTTTGATATTTTTCCTATTTAAAACTTGACTCTTCTGTAGTTACATCGTGTACTAAGACCGACGGAAAATTTAAAGTTGCGATTTTCTAGGCAGATATGGCTAGGAACTATACTCTCATTCTTGCGTAATAATCAAGGACTTTGCTAACGTAACATGGCTGCAGCAGGCACAATGATATTGCGCAGCAGCCAAAAATAGTCCCCTTAAGGGCGATTAATAGTCATAATCAAGGTCCTACGCCGTAGGCTATCCGTAGCCTGTGCGTAGCTCTGCGTAGCCTGACGCGCACCTCACAAAATTTTTAACAGCGCGTCAGATCTACGCGGACCGCAAGCGATGTGATTGGTCCACCAGAACCCCTCCCGTCAGGTAAAAAAAACTGCGTCATAGGTATTTCCGTTTGTGACGGTGAAAACAAAGATGAGCCAAGTTGAGGAGTGATTTAACTCAAACTGCATCAAAAGTCGCTGTTAATTTACTTCCATCATTGCTGGTCTTCTCAAATTATACACAACAAATTGCTGTTTCTTCTTCGTTTGTGGGTTAACTTGCTTAGCTTCTTCTTCTGTGACTTCTGCTGCTGCTACTGTGGTTACACGCGTGGTTACTGCCTACCAGCGGTCTGCGTGTGTGTTTTGCACGTTGACGCGGACGACGACGCAGAAGTATAAATGAAAATCGATGCGAACCTACGCCGTCACGGCTATGCCGTAGAACCTACGCACGACTATAAATCACCCTTTAGTATTTTTCAATAGCAGGGGACTATTTTTGGGCACTACATAATATCATTGCACCTTCTGCAGCCATGTTACGGCAGCAAAGTGTAATGCATAATGTGCTACATCATTAAACAATTAATTTATATGTATGCGTGAGGTGAAAATGCAAGTAAACGATTTATTTTCATCTAGGATAAAGCAATAAGGTAAAACGTTTCTCTAGTATTTATAGTATTATTTATACATCCGTGTAGTGACTCCATCATTGTGAGAAGTAATCATGTGAACCTGAACTAAGCTGGATGTTGGCAGGTCACTCTTAAATGCACAGGATGGTAGTTAAAGGATTTTAAAATGCTTTAGAAGCTGTAAATTAAACCCTACCAAAACATTTACACATGGAGTTTGTTTTTAAAGAGGCACGTGAGGTCAGAGGACATCCTCTTAAAACGGGCATTCCTTACAGACAGGTTACAGCGGAGTATGTCACTCATTTTTATCAGACCTCTTATTAAGAAGTGTTACATGGGTTAAAGGAGATCAGTTATTTAAGAAGTTAAATATAATTAGAAGTTAGCCATTTTTGGATATTTGTAATCATGTATAATAAGATCTTTGATGGTCACATAACAAACACAACATGTATTTTAGGGTGTTTTCCCACCTAGTTCGTTTGAGCCCTCCAAATGCTCTCAAAGCAGTTCAGGGTTTATATGTGAACAAACCAAGTGATCTCAGACCCCCCTAAAAAGACCAAAAGTGAAACGAACTCAGCCCACGTCTGGGGGTGGTCTGAGTACGGTTCGCTTTTGGGTTCTTTTGTGGTTTGATTTCTTTTTGAGATGTGAAATCAACGAGGTCCCGGTCGGTCCGCTTCACGTATCGGACATTGTATGAAAATAAACTGCTGCACAGAAAGCTGGGGTCTGAGTTCATATGAATTTGTGATGTGATCAAGAAAGGGTCTGAGATCACTTCAGTTTTGAAGAGGACCATAAAAAAATGAACTGTGTCCTCTTTTGAGTCCACTATATTGTGAAAGGACTAAGGTCACATTCGGCTAGTTCCTTTTCTGGTTCACTTTAAGTGAACTGGGTTTGGTTCTTTTCAAATGAACTATATGTGAAAACACCCTTATTCTGTACAACATATATAGTGGCTCAGTTCCAAAAAATAACGAGGTGCCTTGCTGTGCACTGTTTACATTGTAAGGTGGCATGATAACTGAACTGGAACATTGTAAATAACTGATTTAGATTGCTATACGGCACTGGTCTCCATGGCAAATGGTGCACCAGGTTGCCCGCACAGTCTCTGAGTTACCTGAGAAAGCACATTTCTATTCTAATATTTATTTATTTATTACATATTTTTTATATTTAGATTGATGGATATAGAATGCAATGCATTTTTTTTTTTTTGCTTATCTTGTTCACAAGCATGATCAATGCCAGTCTACATCTTATATTAACTAGGAACTATGCTTCTAACCACATGTAGGGCCCTATAATTTCGGAATCGCGGAATTGACAAATTAACACAGAATCTAGTATTAACGCGGAATTTCGCGGAATTTTACATATTTTGAATAAAATTATGTTTTTGTGTGGGAGATGAACGTATGTCTGAGACCGGGGGAAGTAAATCTGGGCGACACACCCCCTCCCGTCGTTTCAGACCCCCTCCAAAACACTGAAACCCTGGTGAAGCGGCTCTCCACGACTCTCTTCTGCTTTCGTCAGCGAAAAAATTAAGAAATTCGACGCTAAGCACTTAGTTCCGAGCAGTTCCCACATGACTCTTATGTGACCGGAGAACTGTCATTTTGTAAATTTTGTCAACATTCTGTTCAAGGTGAGCGCAAAGATACATGTACTCTCTCATCCACGTCTGTCTCACTGCACCTCTCTCACGTGCACGCGCTCTCGCATCTGTCCGAAGTCCGAACACAAATCCTCATGTATTTGTTCAGTTTTATGCATTTCAAGCGAGCTGAGGCAAACTAACTATCCCTCGCATTTAAAATATAATCATCTGCATCATGGCGCCGCTCTCTGTCTCTCTTTCGCTCGCACACGCCTGTCCTAAGTCAGAATACTATCCTGTGTATGTTTGTAAAGTTATATGCATTTCAAGCAATCGTGTATCAAATATGGATCGCGTTCCGCTGGACCGATGTGTTTAAGGCACTTTTGAAGGCACCACTGCTTTGACACCTTGTTGTAGCCTTCTGCAACAACACTAAACAATGCATTGAATTGAGTTGTGTGTGTGCGCGCACGCGTGTGTGTGTGTGTGCGTGTGTATGTGCCTGTTTTACAGTCATTAAGTAATCGTGTTATCCAGTTTTTCCCCAAATCATTTACATTTTAATCATTAACATTAAAGGCACACGCTTTTTATGACAAAAATAACAGTAAAGGGTAAAAAAACATAATTGCCAAAAATTAAAACGGAATCTGCAAAAATTAAAACGGAGAAAACGGAATTTGGGAAAAAATAAAACGGAATTTGGGAAAAAATAAAACTGATTTTATAGGGCCCTATACATGTAAAAAGTAGGGTGACCATACGTGCCATTCTTCCCGGACGCATCCCGTCCAGGATTTTGTGTTCGTCTTCCGGAAGTCGTATTTGTCGAACGCATACGTCATAGAGGATGATGATTATTATTATTACAGAAAAGCAACCGTTACATTTTAAGGTAAGAATGTAACTACGATTGTATATCTTATGTTTTTAACTGAATGGCGTATGCGATCAACAAATACGACTTCCGGAAGACGCACCGAAATCCTGGACGGGATGCGTCCGGGAAGAATGGCACGTATGGTCACCCTAGTGAAAAGCTGTCGTTCATCATGGTATTGCTTTCTCTGCAAAGAATACATGTGCTACTACCATAAAGTGTACCTGTATTTTCCCACATTTTAAGGCAGCAGCTTGATCGTAGTATCTATCTGACGTCTTACAATGCTAGATACATTGGCAGTTAAATCTGTGTTTTTTCCAAGTCATAAGCTCGCTTATAACTGTCTAACCAAAGCTTTAGGAGTTATGGAGAAGCCAGTCAAACGCCCCTAAATTTTAGCTTTGCTAAGGTTTTTTTTTTTGCAGTGCATGACTAGGGGGCAGTTAATGGAAGAATTTCAAGTTATTATCAGCAATTCCGGCTAATTAAAATTTCACCCAGAGCCAAGAACACTGAACCACATCTGCGTGGCATTCATATAAGTAAGAGGAAAAATGCTATGATGCGGAAGAATATATATGGAAGACCCTTTTAATCCTGTGCAGCTGCAAAGTCATGTTAAGAAGGATTTCAGCCGCAAATTAACGCCTACATTTTTTGGTGTTTTTTTTTTTTAACTTTGTAGATGCTTGTTTTGCACATTTTGTGAACTTTTGCCCTAGTCGTTTTCAGAACTTTCTACTTCTACGTGGTAAAAGAAAGGTCATAAGGTTGAGTATTTATTGCGTCGGTCAAGTGCAGAGAAGTTTGAAAAGTTCATTTGGCCTCCTGTTTGGCACATGCTTTCAGTTCGCTTTCAGTTCACTTTGTCAAACCCTATGTTTACCAGGAAAACAGCACAAAAAGGTATTTTTGGATGCTTATTTGAATTTTTGCTAATGTAACTTTCCCTACAAGTTTGTTATTTTAAGTGAAAAGTTGTTCAAAGATACAAACAAGTTTAATGACACATTTTTGCATAATTACCAGATGTTTGTTTTCAATTTTTGTTTTTTAGCTTTGAAGATCTTTGTTGATCTTAAAGGACTGGTTTCATGCATTGTTTATACAAACGATTATCTCGATTTGCCTGCTGCTGTACAGCTGTACTTAAAATTTGTTGTACTTAACTAATTGATTGGCTATTTGTCTGTTCTTCCAAAGTAAGATCTCAATCACGATCACAATTTTGCAATTTTATCACAATTTTTTTTTACATTTTGGTTTTTTAAAGACTCCAGACTAGTGGAAAAAGTCCGGAGCCCTGATTTTGCCATTACTGAGCCTTAAAACAGCCATATTAATGTCCCCATTTAAAAATGCAGTCCAACAAGGTAACAAAACATGCGCGGACAGTACATGTACAACAGCGCATGCACGAGAAAATATTGAGACACAGGGGTGCAAACTTGTCACCTTTCGGCGAAATTCGCCGTTTTTGATACAAAATAGGTCATTCTTGTGATTCGTCTAGATCCGATGAGTTTTTGAAAATGAGGGGTGAGGGGGGTCTGCGACATGGTAGCAGTAAATGAAATTATGAAAATCATGTCCAGCTATTGTGGTAACGATGTCAAATTACTAGCCAGTTTGGCTGGTTATGTTTTACAATTTATAGCCACCTCATTTGCTGCCGAAGTTTAAGCAGTCTGCAGATTGAGTGCACATACTTAACTCGTAGTATTTTCTCATTTGAGGTTACGCGCCCACGTCACGTTGCTGTGCGCAGGTCATAAAGCTTAACATTTGTTCACGCACCGCAGTTTTAAGTTAAGTGATTTTAAGTCGTTGACAACAGTGCTATACGCGCTATATACCTGTTTCTGTTTAAGAGGTGCGTGCAAGCCGCGTATCCGCTTATATAAGAGCGCTTGTGTCTTGTCACCTTTTTCACCCCTGATGAGTTTGCACCTCTGGAGACAGGACGCTTCACTATTACTCAAGGAAATGGACAGCATTTGCACGAACACTATCATTTTGTCTTCTTTTATTTTCACTTCTTTCAAGAACAGAAAGTTGTGGAGCATTTTCTTCACCATAATGATTGATTCATGTTCTTTGTTTTCTTGATGTTTGTTCTAAACTTTGTCTGCAATTTTTTAATCTACTGTAAATGTCCCAAATCAGTGTTGCCCTAACAGCCTGGTAGAGTAATAATTTAAATAAGAAATCATTTGTATTGCAAATGTGTCGAACACGGACATCTGCACGTAGCTGCGGATGTCCGTGTTCGTTCACGATCAAATATCGTCACATCAAACACCCCTAGGGCATATACAGTATATGTTGAATAGGGCTGGGTATTGATTCAGATGTTCCAGATCGATTTGATTTCGATTCTCGATTCAAATTACATTTCCGGTTCTCGGGTTCGGTTTTTATACTTGATTCTCGATTCAACTCAATGAATATAGATTTAATACAAATTAGGGCTGCACGATTAATCGAAAAAGAATCACGGTCTCGATTCAAACATGTATGCGATCTTCATTTTAAATGACGGCGATTCACTTGCGTATACAGTATTTCCCTGTGTTCAGATTCTGCATTGATGAGCTGACGTATTTACATTACAATCCAAGATGCTATAATATCAGTCAAACTTGCTAACACACTCATATGGGGTAAAACCAAACCCTTTTAATTTACCAATCAGACCCGATCGTTTCTCTCCTCTCTCATCTCATTTGGGGCG
Organism: Paramisgurnus dabryanus; assembly: GCF_030506205.2. Lineage (NCBI taxonomy): Eukaryota > Metazoa > Chordata > Actinopteri > Cypriniformes > Cobitidae > Paramisgurnus > Paramisgurnus dabryanus. The sequence goes on along the minus strand of NC_133338.1, from coordinate 6,782,160 downwards.
TTCCGCTGTCACTCGCGTGACGTATAACAAGGCGGCAGACCTAAACAGTCGTTTACTTGGTGGATTTGGAGCGGCAATTTTCACAAAAAAGATAGGGAAAAACAAGCATAATTGTGGAAAATCCTGAGGGAAAAGGTGAAGATGCAACAACATTGGTTCACATGATTCACATTTTAGCAGGAATCATGCAGCCCTAATACAAATACTATATTAATAAAAAAGAAATTATAAAAATAAATTAAAAGCCGCAACACTGTCGTCGTCGTCTTGCTTGCGAAATCTAAAATGCTTCCATACCTCTGACTTTTTATGTGAAGGTGGCATCAACGTCGATGAAGCACCTGAAACTGCCATTTTAAGCACTGAATGAATGTATGACAGGCTCGCCTCTCGCTCCTTGGTAACATCGCGCAAGGCAAAAAAGAGGGTGACATCTAGTGAAGAAGACTAGTAATTAGATTAAACTCCCAAAAGTGCTGTTCCGCCATACAATATAGTTCCTCTTTTAAATCCGCTTAAAAAAGCGCTACATTTTATTTTGTACCACCAAACTTGCTTGTATAACTACTCATCTTAAATAGGAAAAACGTTGATGTGTTTGGTCACTTCTAACTTTATCTCTGAGTGGTACCATTGAATGAATGGGGCTAAGCTAAATGCTATCAAAGTGTCGCAGTGCACCCCAGCGCTTACGTGCACGCACTAAGATGATAGAGGGATGTATCAACTCTTCTTAGTTAAGGTAATAACATATTTTAATATTGAAAATGAGTAGACTATTCCTTTAACGTTAATCTTACGTTCAATGCTATCGAAGTGTCGCAGCGTGCCCCAGCGCTTACGTGCACGCACTAAGATGATAGAGGGATGTATCAACTCTTCTTAGAGGCTGTTTACACTTGGCATTAACATGCGTTTTCATCGATCGGATCACAAGTGGACGAGAGAGACACATTACGTTTACACCTGGTATTTAAATCCGTCTCTTTTGTCCACTTTCGACCGCATCTGTCCTGAATACTGTGAGGGGGTGGTCTGTGAGACGGTGGGCGAGTCTCTCTGCTGTCATTCAAACCCGAGCGGGAGTAATTATGAGTTTATATGGACGCAAACTAATATTATGTCGGAGTCCACTGCTTGTTTAGCAAGTATACATGCTGCACAGTGTTTTGTACGTTTATATGTTGGAGCTTTCTCTGAATTTTCAGCGCAATTGATGAAATAGGATCGCGCAACTTTCACACGCTTTCAAAACGAAACTACGGAGATCAGCCGCTTTAGTTGTATCAATGAAAGGCTAAAAATAGCGCTGTTCACCGTATGTTTACGCCAGAAGTCAAAAAAAGACGTAAAACTTGTGTTTAATACCTCAGATTAGATAAATGGGCGGAGAGAAGGCGGTCGCGTGTGGCTGTTCAAACGCATTCAACCACATTGCGTTCCGCAACTCCAAAGCGATCCGATCGAAAGTGGTTTCGACTACCTCTGGATGTGGTTGAAAGTGGTCGAAAGTGGACGAGCTCAAAACGTTTTGAACACCGTTTACACCTGGCATTAACGTCGTCCACTTGTGATCCGATCGACGAAAACGCATGTTAATGCCAAGTGTAAACAGCCTCTTAGTTAAGGTAATAACATATTTTAATATTGAAAATGAGTAGACTATTCCTTTAACGTTAATCTTACGTTCAATGTTTGCGGAAATAAATATGAAAAAAAAACGATTCTTCTCTTTTGAGAATCGATTTTGAATCAACCACGGTAAAAAAAAAAAATTTATCGAAAAATCTGTTTTTTGCCCAGCCCTAATGGTGAAGCATAGGTGTTATGAAAGAGTTTTAATATGGATGATTTGAATTTACCCTCCCCCAAAAAAATAAGTCAAAGCAGGACACCAAGCTAGTTCTGCAACTAATTTCTGAAATAAAGAGCTTTACACCTTCATTACACACACCAGTGCTTGCTTAACATATGCATACCCAAATGATTCGTAATGCATATGGATCACCTAAGAAATTGTAAGGCATAGACTTCCCATTGATAACCCAGTAGAGTATTTTCAGGGAGAGAAAGAGAAACCTTATTTTCAGGGACCTTTTGGGTTTGGCAACAACATGTGGATTTCAGCCCATAAGCCATCTGTAAATGTTTGTTTTGGCAGAAGGATGCTTTCAGGAAACAGATTACTGCGTGTGGTGTTCGTCTTCTGCAGAATCGCAAAACTTCAATGTTTGTTCGTAATCAGGTTCGCATATTGTTAAAGCTCAGGGAAAACCCTGAATCACTTGCGAGCGGTTTGTGCTGCTTCGGCCATAAATCCAGAAATTTGTGTCCTGTTATTTCCAGTTGTACCAACGCTTGTTTTGACAAGCCATTTCTCATTGCATTAATTCAGGCTAAGGAAACACAGAATTGGCATTAACTTGTGTGTTTTTGCGTGTGTGCACTTGTTTGTTTTCAGTAGTTTTCCACTTAGGAGGAAAGGGGATGCTTGTGCTAAACACAGTGTTTGTCTTGGATCCAAGAGTTTTCCCTCTTTTCCGGACTTGATTTGTGATCAATCTGTTATTCTAATTTATGGAAACGGATTTGTTTGGGTGAAGCTTCAGGTATCACACGTCTTTCCTCAAATGGCTGCATGTTTGATATCAGGAAGGTGTCATTCGTTTTCCTTTGCCAAACCAGTGGACACTATTGCTTACCCATACTAACGCAGACTATTTATAGACTCGTACAGGTGTCCTGAAGTCCAGTTCAAATACCAATCAAAGTTTATTCAACTTTGGCCTTGATACATTTCATATTGCCATAAGAGGAGCGTTGTTGAACCTTGTTTTAGGTCCTTTATCTAGCTACATTTGTTTTGAATTTTTCAATCATGGGCAGGCGCTTGGCATTCACTTGCAGTATCTGTGGTATGCAGTGTTTTTCTTTAAATGCAACATCATGTCCCTTCTTTCAGATCTCTGGACATTTTTGCAATAGTGCTGTTGACTACTGCTTGTTTTGTTCTAGAGGAACGTAAATATTATTATTGCTTTTTATTTATTAGGCTATGTCTTATTCTGCAACCTCATCAGAGCATAATTTTTCTCTGTTGATCTTTATGGTGGATCTGTAAAAACACTGCTTTTACCTAGAGCCCGACCGATATGCATTTTTTGGGGCCGATGCCGATACAGATATTAGGGAGTAAAAAAACACCGATAACGATATATCGGCCGATATTCTTTATGTGTATATTATAGTACAGTACACATATACTACAGTATATACTACAGCAGGCTACTGTACATATAATACACTATATACATTAACAGAATATACTATATATAAATACTTTTTTTGCAATGATCACTCACAAATGTGGTGACAAAGATATGTAACATAGGCAGGTGTGTTTTACAAATAAACTTTATTATCCAAAATGATTCTGATATAAGTGCACAAAACAGTAAACTTGACTAATTATAAATAACTTTAAAACACAAACAAAACAAAATACATATAACTTAAATGATTGTCAGTTTTGACGAGAATAATGTTATATTGGGCTTATTTTGAAAATGGAAACTTATAAAGTCATTGTTTATTAGCTTTACAATAAGTTATGTACTTCACAAATTAATTAGAAACTTACCGTTAAGACGACAATGCTTGACTTGCTGACAACATAATGATGTAGGCTTATGTTTAATGTACTGCACAACGTTTTTATAACACGAACCCACAGTGTTCTGCCGGGACTTTAAACTTTTATAAAACTAAAGCGTCTGCTCTCCGCCTCTTTAATTTAGCGAGGGTGTAAAGTTGTGCGAGCTTATTTAATCAATTGCTTTGAAATGAGCATGTTCAGTAACAGCACAAGCAGCTGTACTTCCACAGACTGCACGTCAGTTTAAGCGCGTCCTTTCTCCGCCTCGCTTCATTTCTTCCGCTTGCGTTTTAAACATCTCGCAATTGGACAAAAGAGACGGATTAACAACACCAAATGTAAACCGGAATGTGTCTTTCTCGCCCACTTATAATCCAATCGACCAAAGCGCGTCTTAATACCAGGTAAAATGTTGTGAAGAAACCGCGTGACTGCCGCCACCTGAACTGAGAGACTGACTGAAGTGAAGGGGGTGGGGGATTGGCTGGTGTCACTACAGTGAGTGACCTGGGTCACCATTAGCAACCAGTAGGGCGCACTCTTCTGGACAAACAAGTACTTACATCTTTCAAAAGCATTTAATGTCTTCTGTGAGGAACGTTCATATCGGCTTCATATCTGCGGCTTATACGCCGATACAGATATATCTGCGACAGGCTCATATCGGCCGATAAAATCGGCAAAACGATAAATCGGTCGGGCTCTACTTTTACCCATTCTTAAGAAGATACCTGCAGAACCTTAGCTGTCCCCGAGGTTCTTTGTAACTTGTTTGAGGACTTTTGTAAGTGTTTGTAAGACACTTGCTCGTAGGGAACAGCGACAGTGCCAACATCTTCATCCTCTTTTAAGGATGTTGTTAACATCAATTCTTAAAGTGATCCCAGTACAATTAAAGCTGTAATGCTCTTTGTGCTCTCAAAGTCAAGCAGTTGTGACATAAATTTTGTATTTTGGATCCATAACTTGACTATCTTTGTTCATTTAACTTATTGACTTGCAAAAACCATCAGCTTAAAAATTCAAGTGCACTTAACTTAAAATGATCAGTTCAAAATGCTGTGAGGAATACCCTCAAGCCCTTACACCTGAACATTTTGAATGATTTAATTTTGGTCAAAAAATAACAACTGATGGGACTAGGGATGCTAAACAATTAATCGCGATTAATCGTTAGCAGAAAAAAGTTTTTGTTTACATCACATATGTGTGTAAACTGTGTATAATAAATATGTATATATATAAATATGAACACATTCATGTATAATTTTAAGAAAAAAAAGTATATATTAATTATTTATATTTAATATAAATTATACATAAATATACAAATGTAAACATTTCTAAAACATATACCTGCATGTGTGTACATTTATTTATACAAAGTTATTATACACAGTTCACACACACACACATATATGATGTAAACAAAAACTTTTATTCTGCTAACGATTAATCGCGATTAATCGTTAAGCATCCCTAGATGGGACATATAAACAGCAAAATTTCTTTAGTTTTCTCTTGTAGCATTATTGATGTTTTTGTTGTAAATTATAGTTTTTGTGAAGTCACTGTTCAAGTGATCAGTAGCTGCCCAGTCTCACAAAATTACGTACTTATATTTAATTTCAATCATTTTTTTTATTCTTTTTCGTGATACTGTCACGAATTTCACGATTTTCATTTTTTCATCATATTACGAATTTCTGTTTGTGTGTTATTGTCACGTATTGATTACTCAACAGCTTTTTCCTTTTTCAAACCATTGTTGCTTTAGTTTAGGGTATTGTTGTCACGATACCAAAATTATTGGTTTGATACCGATACTATGCCAATGGTTTCGATTCCGATACTTTTTCTGAAAAGGGAGAAACACTCTCAAATCTCATTGCTGTGCTTTATATTTAAAACTGGACAACATTCTAATCATATAACACACTAATAAATGAACATATGAACAGCAGATATATTAAACATTTAAGCAAAATATAAAATATATCAAAATTTAAAGAATAAATTAGAGCAATGGCATTCAAGGTAAAAAAAGAATAATTTTAGCAGCATTATCTTAGTTTTTCTCTAGTGAGCATTAGCATAGTAAAAAAAGATAAACAAGTACTTAAACAAATGCATTGCTTTTTGTTTGTTAATGTTAATACATTAACATTTATATGATAAACAGATTATAGTGTAAATGTGAAAATATACCTCACTGAACGACATGAGGGCTAATAAATGACGTGTTTTTGTGAACTTAAAGCACAACAGTATCTGGGTTCATTTACTTTTTACCACAGTAAAAGTATTTTCTTGTCAGCTAAAATGCTGTCTAATTTCCTAAGTCTGATAACTGTGAGGCGATTGTATTAACTTGGATCATTACAGGCAAAACGTGACAACACGCATATCAACAACAATTTGGTAAGTCTAGAATTAATACATTGGGATGATTATCAATCTCTTCGTCGTTCTGTAGCAACGCATATTTGGCTTACTTCACTTGTGTCCTTCGGGTTCGCATGTTTATTTGACTCACATCCGAAAAAACCTCCACACAGCAAGGCTGCTTGGCTTTCTTGTACTGTTAAACCAGAGCGAACGAGGAGGCGGAGCACTGCATTCACTGCATTCACGTGCAATGTGTGTGCGGCGCCGTTTAAAAGAAAAAGAGAGAGCGCGAGAATGCGCAGCTGGTGTTTGCAGAGTTACTTAAAAAACAACTCGCAGCTCGTCTCGGAGTATCGACGTGGGACACGAGTATTGGAATATCGATAATTTTGACAACACTAGTTTTGGGTTAGATTTTTTTGGAGGAAAATAGATGATAGGATTAATATTCGTTTAGCCAAGACTTATTTATGTTGCCGAATGTAAATGGAACGGTTAACAAATTCACTTTCCGATTAGAGAAGTCACCCGGTGTAAAAAGGCCCTGTTCTGAGAATGTTAATAAATTTCATTAAGTAATGTGAAATAAATATAGTAAAAAGGAAGTTTTGAAAATGAAACTTATGCAATGGTGATAAAATTGGCAAAATTAAGAAAATGAAGAGAAAAGTTTTTATTCAGCCTTTTAATTTTATTCAGCTTTGGTCAAGATTTTACCTTTCGGTGCATCCCTAGTGATAATTGTTTCCTTTGGTATGTATGCACCATATTAAACTTATTGTATTTCTCTCCACTATAATGAAGATACATGTGAACAGTGCAGTTTTTTTTTTGTGTGCTGCTGTGGAGATTTCGGTTTATTCATTAATTGACATAGTCAGTCCTGAAACCTTTTATTACACCTTATTATATAAAGGGATAGTTTGCCCAAAAATCCTCATGTTGTTCTAAAACTGTAAATTTCTTTTTTTTCTTATAAACACAAAAGAAGATATTCAGATAAGTGATCGTAAGCACACAGCTGATTGTAACCATCAACTTTCATAGTTGGAAAAACAAATATGCTGGAGTTCAATGGGTACTGTCAACAGAGTGCTTTCCATCATTTATCAAAATATATTATTTTTGTTCATCAAAATAAAAAAACAGGTTTAGAATAACATGAGGGTGAGTAAATGATGACACGTTTATAAATCTTTGGATGAACTATCCCTATAAGTGTCAATTTACAGTCTATGTGGCACCAAGTTACAGTCCTTCCAGAAAAACGCAGAGTTTTTTTGTGATTGTTGCGGGCAAAAATCCTCGATTTTGCGGCACGTTTTCTTAAAAAATGCGATGGAATATGCGGGATATTTGCGCAAATTGTGGAACTTGCAAAAACTGCGGAAACTTGCAAAAGCTGCAATGATGTTCACGTCACATAATCACGTCACTTCATTACTTTCCCATGGCAATAGAGGACAAGCCTCGCATATTTTGTGCGCGGAAATCTGTAATTAATGTGGTGAAAGTGCGTCGTTTTTGGAAAAAATGCAGCCCTGCATAAATATGCGGACTTTGGCTGATTATGCAATATATCGCGCGATCGCACAATCGCGTTTTTCTGGAGGGACTGAAGTTAAGTGAACCTAAATATATTGGTTGGGCAATATATCCTCCTGCTATTGGTTGGGCAAACGTATTGTTTAAGCTATTATTATGTCGGCCAGGACAATATGATCAAAGATTCAGAGCATTGTTTTAATAGTATCACATTGCTTTCACTTTTCCAAGAAATCATCATTTAAATTGCTTGCTCTGTTTTTACATTGTAATCATTTAAAAAATAACTTGTTCATTACGTGTAAAATGTTTAGATTTAAGGCACAGTTTACATAAAAATCCAGATAATTTCAGTCCAACATTCTAAAAGTTTTGGAGATGGGTTACCTTGATGCTGTGTGTTGTCTACAACCCTATTTTGAATGATCTCATCTCTGAAAAACATGATTTTGGGGCCGAATTTCAGACCACCTATCGCATAACTGCCTGCTTGTTTACAACAGGAGTTTCCACTACAACTTCTCACTCTTCATTGTTTGTGTGTTTGTGAGATTAAGACCGTATGTTTTGAAACTTGATAAAATCTTGGCAAAGCTCTCACCATGGCAGCTTAAGTTCAGAAACTTGTGTAGTCAACAAACTCCATGGCACGCTCTCTACCTCCGTTTGTGCGTGACTTCCAATTCTCTACCTCGTGTCATCCGGCCCTGGGCTAGCTTTTTGTAAAACAAAGCCTGATCTCAGGTCTGACATCAAACACGTTTCCTTTTGTCTGTGACTCCTGTGCATACCTCATAGGCACTGCCTTGGCTAATCAGGTGTCAGGCTTCCAGCCCGACTGCAAAGCCTGCCAAGAAAGTCACAGAACAAAAACCTAAAGAGCATACCGGGAGTTTTTTCTTCTTTATCTAACCCCTCTAGCATTTTACTTGCGCGCATCTTAAAGTGTCTAATAAAACTCGGTAGCTCTGAGACACCTGACAGTTCTTTATGCAGTCTGGAAGTTTATATTCTTGCTTTTGGTTTATTTCATATGTCAATTTGTATTGGTTTTTCCAATCCGTTTGTGTTTTGCAATAATATACCTTGATGAAAAATGTGTTTTGTTACATCAGAATGTGCTATAGACGCACAAGCGCCAAATTGCAAAATTAAGCCACATGCACCAGATTTGCACCACATTTGAGTATAAAGTTAAAGTACTGATAAGCAATGAGATCATAACACGTCAATTATCTTTTTTCCCCTGTTCTGAAGGTATGGAGTGACTCCGGAGAACATTATCCTGTACGGTCAGAGTATAGGCACTGTGCCTACGGTGGATCTGGCCTCCCGGTATGAGTGTGCCGCAGTCATCCTGCATTCCCCCCTTATGTCTGGCTTGCGCGTTGCCTTCCCTGACACCCGCAAAACCTACTGCTTTGATGCTTTCCCAAGGTAAGACCTAAATATCAGTGACTTACAACTATCAAATTCAATCACCTGATATTTAGGAATGAAAAGTTTCATCAGGCCATTTTGACTTTTTATCTCTCTTTGTAGATCAGGGCTGTCATTGATAAAACTAATGTGGCTTATTTCCGCGTATTTCATTAGTTTCATTTTGTGCGTGTGTGTAAGTTGCGCAATCTGATTTCATCATTTGCGCTGAAATATTATATATATTCATGTACAAAACAATGTGCAGCATGTTTACTTGCAACACAAGCAGCGGACTCCGACATAATATTAGTTTGCGGCAATTTAAACCCATCATTACTCCCCCTTGCGTTTAAAGGACAGCAGAGGGACTAGCCCACATTCTCCACAGACCACCCCTTAAAGTAATCAGGACAGAAGTGGTCGAAAGTGGACAAAGAGATGGATTTGAATACCAGGTGTAAATTGTTGGCCACGATTCAGATCAGCCTTCCGTTAAGTGTTAACGCTTTCGCCCCATGCGAATGTACTGTCAGAGAGTTGTGATATGCACCTGAGATATGACAGAAAGGGAGGGGAGGGGCAGCAACAAGTGAGAGTTAACTGGATGTGATGTAATTGTCTGCACATTATATTAATAATTATATTTAAGTTGTATAGTCATGCCAGTGCAACCTTAAATAAAAAGTAGTCGCACAGGTAGGAAAAATACTTGCAAAATGCGACTATTTACTCGCAGTCTGGAGCCTTGAATAATTGTTAGTTACAGCCCTACTAGAGTTACTGCTGATATTTTAAAGGCACACTGCCGAACGTTTTGCCAAATAGGGGGCGCTAGACAAGTATTTTTCACGTCTAGCGCCCCTAGAGGCCACAAAGCGAATGCTGGCCCATTATTGATCCTCATTCTTCCTTTTATTCTGTCACTCTCCTGTTTTCTCTTTCTGGCCTCCATCGACAAAACCTTGGATTTCTTTTTCTTAGTTGCTGCTTCGGCCATGACAAATACAACAGGAAAATAAATATTTTCGCTCTCACGTCCAAACTTGAAGAAGTGGAGAAAATGACGTATGCCGTAAAGCAGTCAATATTTTTTAGTTCTTTTTGTGCTCTGGTTACTACCCGAAACCCCAAGTTTAAAAGTACGAGTAAAAGCGATACCGACCCCAAAAGGCTGTGGTAGACATGCCATTCAACTTATTTTAAGTCGATGTACCATCACAAGGGTCTTGAAAATATATTATGAAGGTTGAAAAACTACAAAGTGTCACTTTAAATAATTATTTAATAATAGCATTAGCACATTTCTATGTTTAACTTCAAAAACTTTATTTTTCATCAGTTTTAAAGTTTTTATCAGTAGTATTTTGCAAATATATTGTTATTGCATCTTCATCTGGTAATTTTCTTTTTGAAGGCACATAAAACTGTCCATTTTGCATGAGTTCTCAGTTTTCTGATATATTGTAGTGTGTAATGGTAAGATAAATATTTTATTATGCACACTACATTCCATCCATTTTGCAGCACTTTTATGCAAAGTGATTTACAGTGCATAACAATGTATAAATTATATCAGTATGTGTATTCCTAGGATCGAACCCATAACATTTTATGTTGCTAACGCAAAAGTCTACCATTGAGCTACAGGAACAGATGTGATTTTGTCCTTCCTGGGTTTATTGGCTTTGTTGAAGTTCCGTCACTTATAGAACAGTATAAGTTTAATCGAGACTTCAGAGTCAGTGATGCAAATTTTTATAAGGCAGAGTGACACGGTTACATCCACCAAACCTCATCCCCCATTCATGCTTACATCTCCCATACTTTATATCTCATCTCTCCCTTCACTCTTTCCATTTGTACAGTTTATTATTACCTCTGCATGCACTTTTGGAAGAAAATGTAATAACGCAGAAAATGGCTTGCGTTTCATCGCGCCTAGCTAGGAAGTACTGAAAGGGAAGACATTTGCTCTCTCCTATCTGTGATGCTTTCATGGGTTGATGCAACGCAAGTGTTTCACAGCTGTAGCCATTTGCTTTGGTACCTGAATGTAAAATATCTGCAGGTGCTGAGAACTAAGAGGAAAATGGAGAATTTGAAGTTTGCATTTACATGTGTTTTATGAATTGTAGGTATGGAAATTGGGGTATAAGGTGCAGTTTGACTGTGTGATGGTGGTTTAAAAAGTAAAAATGTGACCCTGGGCCCCAAACCATGAGGGATAATTTTTTGAAATTGAGATGATTTAAAAAGCAGCTTTACATTTGATGTATGGTTTGTTAGGGTATGACAATATTTGGCAGAGGAACTATTTGACAATCTGGAATCGGAGGGTGCAAAAAAATTTAAATGTTGAGAAAATCGCTTTGTAAATTTTAAAGTTGTCCAAATGAAGTCCTTAGAAAAACATTCAATTCAATTACATTTTATTTATACAGCGCTTTTCACAATTGTTAATTGTTTCAAAGCAGCTTTACATGAGTAGATGTAAGTGAAAACACAGAACGGTTAACTGATTAAACTGGTTCAGCTGGTGGTCGTTGGTCGTGTATCGGCTGGGCATCACGTTGAAGGACAGCCAGTAGATCAGTGGCGTGATGACCTTCACAGCTGCAGGAACTGGGTCTGTTTGTCTCATTGTCCTTAGGGTCAAAGACGAGACAGGGAGAGAAAAACAGAATTCTATTAGCGTAGGGGCCGTTCGCATGTAATGCAAGTGTCATAAAGTATTGTGGTTTAAAATCCGCTCTGTTCCAGACAGGCTACCTATTGCGGCATAAGTATATAACCCATATGAGGTATGTGAGTGCTTTGTTCTAGACAAACTAACTATTGCAGAATAAGTACATTTATTGGACATTTTATGTGAATGCTTTGTTAAAGAAGAATGTCTTAAGTTTAGCTTTAAATTGATCGACTGTGTCTGATACTCGAAAATTATTTGGTAAATCATTCCAGAGCTTAGGGGCTAAGTAGGAGAAGGATCTACCACCTTTAGACACTTTTGATATTCTAGGGATAATTAAGTGGCCAGATGTTTGTGATCGCAGTGTACGTGGTGGATTTTATTCTGATAGTAATAATAAATATATTTTTGATATAATATTGACAAAATATCTTCATGGAACTTTATATTTACTTAATATAATGTATTGTTGGCTATTGCTACAAAAAATAATCAATGTATTTATGTAAGTAAATACATTTTGAGGAAGTAAAAATGATGACAGGGCAAACATATCTGATCTGCTAATATGACTGTATCAGTACAAAATATTTTTTGTTTACCTCTTCACTGTTATTATAAAATGCAATGATTTAATTATATAAGATAAATTGAAGAAAAAAGATCATATGTCGAAGGTAACTTTCACATGATATCCCTGTCTTTATGTAACAAGTGCAGAATTAACATTCATATGTAGGTGCACAGTACAGGCACATCTCTTGCAGTCTCTTGCACTGACTGTAAAGGGTGTTTCACACAGTACGCAGCAGTCGACAGTGTCTAGTTCATTTTCAATAGGGGACATGCAGTTAAATGTGGGGGGTTACAGAGGTGGAGCGGTATCGTTCCCCACGCCTTGTCCTTTCCGCGGACACGGCTCTTCACGGCAATCGCCGTTGAAGATAAATGTATTTGCAATAAATGCTTCACAAAATGCTTCCACTACACGAAAAAGCTGTAACTGTGTGGCGATTCTGCTGTGTACTGTATGAAACGCTCTTAAAGGTGACACAGAATGATTGAATGGGGTATTTATCCTTGTTATGTGATGTGACGTGTAGACAACATTATTTTGGTTGTGTCTGTTATACCTTAGAAGCTTCCTAAAAACTATATTAGTGTGGGGAATTTTAAACGTGTGGTTTTGGACCTATTTGGCGTCCCTTCGGGGTTAACTGGCAACCTCATTATGAAATGCAAGCACAGGATGATTGGTTGCCTTTGTTGCCACTCAAAACAATGTAAACTTTGCCGTCTTCAGAATAGAGGTCTACACGGGTCCAAAAATTCCTACCCAAACCCGATCAGACCTGTAAATGTGCTACATTGAACCAACCCGGACCCGTCTGTTGTTTTGAAAGCTGGACCCGGAACCGACCCGGACCCATCTATTATTTAAAAGCTGGACCCGGATCCGACGCGGACCCGTCTATTTTTTTAATTCTGGACCTGAACCCGTCCGGGAAGACACAGACCTGACCGGCAAATATTCTTTAGCTAAATGTTATTGATAAGTCAATAAACAAGTAGCGAAAATTAAACTTTTTGTCTTACCCATAGAAGTTAGTCTTCTCCCTCCTTGTACCTGACTGTGTGATGCACAATCCTTATTTCCAAGAAAGTTCCATCCCTGTTATTCCTCTCTTGACGATTGAAATGTGTAATGCTTATTCCAGCGTTAAAAGTCCACTTTACAGTCATGGTGATTAATAACGCAGTTTTACATTTGTTGTGTATCGGGTCAACTTGCTTAATAATGTTTGCCCATTTGGATTATAATAACGATTGCTTGTTCAGTGCCATGGCTGCTTTCGTTAGCTTTGCTTCTTTGCTATCATCTCTGTGATTTTTGAGCAGAGTTGCGAAAACTTTAGATATAACAGCAAGACACTCAATTTATAATATTATTATAAAAATTAGAGAAGTCAGTGCAAAATGCGCGGTACGGCGGAATAGGTCCCGCCTTCTAAATAAAAGAGCCAATTGTCAAAGGTAAAGTCATTGCGTCTTACTGCAGAAGCTCCTGACTGGTAGCCAGAGAAACATTAAAAGAGCACATGCGCGTTAGCTGCCTGGTTGGAGCAACCAAATTTAAACTTTTTAACGCAATTTTAGCGTCATAGAAAAAATGTATGCTATGCAACAGTTCATCTAAGTTTTTGTTGCTGTTTTTGAAATATTTTATTTAAATGTGAGTGTGTGTTCTCAGAGTCCGATCGACCTCGGGTATTACCCACAATGTTAAACAGACCCGGGACCCGAAGTAATAGATTGAGACCCGACCCGGACCCGGCTGATCATTTAAAATATAGACCTGAACCCGTACAGGTCCCGGGTCGGGTCCCGGGTCTTCGGGTCTTCCGTGTAGACCTCTACTTCAGAACACGGCCAGACCAGAATTTTACCTCGGAACGCGACTCGCCATTTCGCCTTCAACTTTGCAAACACTGCTCTAATTTACTTCCGTTGGAAGCGAGAGGCCGGATGTATGAAAATTTTTTGAAGGGGAGGGAATTGAACGAGAGTGGGGGGGCAGTGAGATGCATTTTACGTAATACACTAGTCAACATTTGAAGTGAAAATAAAGTTAATCAAAGTTGTCCTAAGACTAGAACAAGACAAGGTCTTGGGTATTGGTTTTAAGACAACTTTTATGAAGGTTTTGATCCACTTCAAATATATCGTATATATATCCGTTATTCAGATTGGGCCATTTTTTGGCAGGCATTTCTAAAGGAGGAATTTCTATGAAACTGAGATGTTCAGAATGTCTAGCACTTTTCGTATGTTCGTGAATGCGGGTAGACTACCGTTATTCAACTAAGACAAGGTAAAAACATTTTTTCATTCTCTGTCACCTTTAAGTCAATGAGTTTATGGAAACTAAAGTTTTTCTTCACGTTGTCAATTATAAATCTCCCGCTAAGTGGCTTCAAAAAAAAGTGCGCACTTGACAGCAGGTGTGTTTTGCTTGTATGTGTTGTCATGAACTTACATATGCGTAATTGCTCTTAAAAGCCACTCCTGTAAATGATTACGAAACTCTGAAACGCTTGAATCGCTTTGTACTGTTATACTGCACAGCTTGAGACAGTCAGATTACATAGATTATGTTGAAGTATTCTTTGTAAAATCTTAAATTCTTTTCAGCACCTGTCAAGATAGTTGACACCCTTGACTGTTTCTGTGATCGTGCACTATATTTCTTTCAAAAGCTGTCTTTCTTTCCCTTGATCTTTAGATGAAACTAACGTGTCTGGCTGCTGAGATAAAACCTTGTGAAAAACAGCCACGGTGTTTACCTTTCGCGTGAGCAACAGAGGAGATCTATCTTCATTTCGCACTCACGTATATCAGTCATGATACAGTTACCCACTGTATAAGTTGGCACATAAACGTTTTTGCTTCAATCCTCTATTCTGGTTTTCAAATTTTTTGCTGCATCGTCCGTAGGCAGCTTTAAAGTCTCAAGCTGTCTATAAACATTCAGATTCAGACCCTTGAAATATGTGAGTCACAAGAAGATGTGTTGTGGAATGGTCTCCGCATCAGAATCATCATGGCAAGTGGTTGCACACGGCCAGGAAGTGTTGTTGTGTATCAGGAGACATTTAAAATGGATAGCAAGCGAGCTGGAAGCCACCAAGAAATGTTTTGCCAAAAAGAAAATGAAGTGGAAGAGTTGGACCAGTTTCGGAAAAGTTTAAACAGGAGAAATCGCAACAGTTTGAAGGATCCTACCTTAGATCCTCACGTGCAGAATGTGTTTATTATTGTGTTTTTTTATGTTTTATCATTTATTTACATAATCATCATAATCATTTTATAATCATTAGTTATTATCCATTTAATTATTGTTTGATTATTTAATATTATTTTATCATTATCAATTTCATTATTATCATTTTTATTATTACATTATTGTTTTTTATTCATTTATTCATTATTATATTTCTATATTTTATTATATCATTCATTAATTCATTGTATTTCTATATTTTATATGTCTCTTTGTGGTTCAGTTTCACATTTGGGAAGTTTCATAGAACTGTTCTGTCTGTGTGTAAACAAGATAGATAAAGAGAATGTTTATGAAAGCCCAAGGTCTAAGGGATGATGCAGCTGAGCAAATTTGGATATAACAAGTGCATGCTGTATTCCTGGGTAGACGGGGTAGACGAGGTGGACGAGGTTTGAACATTGAGGCATATGCAACTGAAACTAACTGTCCATCAATAAAACTCTGTTCTATTTTATCATCTAAAACCTCCGTCTCACGCCTCTGTTTACGACTCTGTTTATGCTCTCCTCTAGCAACGAATGATCAGCCCTGTATCTGACAGATGCTTTAACAAAGTAAACTTATATTTTCTGACGTGATCTGGTGTCCGGGGCTGGATCGTTATATTTTTTCTGTGGTGTGGAGACTAGATCTAACAGTTATGGCGTAGTCGGCAGGATAGAATAACATTTTTTAAACATTTTTGTTGTCTCTATCCGAACGAGGAGTCGGGATTTTCTCTCGCACATCCAGATGTAAATGTTTCCAGACCACTGGCTGCTGACTCCAAGCCGCGAGTGAAGACGGAGGGTTAACCACGGCTGGTCCGGTGTCCTCTCTCCTGACTCATCCACTTAAGCAAAAGCAAGAGTGAGTGTGTTCTGTTCTGACATTTTGGAAAATTCAGTACGTACTGTGTTGGTAGCTTGTCTACTGGTCAGATTATATTACTTTGATAATGGAGAAGTCAGAGACAGAGATCAAGCTAGATGATATAATTAAAAAGCTAGCTAAAACAACAGCTGAAAGAGCACTTTAAGATCAAACAAGAGGAAAAAGAAAAATTCAGTTGCTAAATATAACATCAAAGTACGTTGGGCGGTCTTTAGGTTCCCAAGACAAAGGTAAAAGTAAAGACATATCAAAGACGTATCTAAAGAGTTAAACAAAAGTGTAAAATTCAAAGAATGATAACCCGAGAATCGAAGCGTATCCCTTGGATTTTTGTCACTAATTGTCTAAATGTAGAAATTGAAAAGTGAAAATGTAAAATCAAGACAAACATAACAGAGATAAAAGAAGTTATGGAGGGAATGCTGAAGGGGTTATAAGATAGATAGTCAAATGTTAAAGGCTCAGTTTGAAAATAAACAAAAATCTAAAATGGCTTATGTTTAAGTTACAACTCTTTGTTGATCAAAAGCAAATTACGTCGGTTTTACTAGATTTTAAATGCATGCAACACTGGTAGTGACATCCAAACAACCAGTTTCAGATTGTGACACAGACAATGATGTTTGTTAAAGGGTAAATCATGTCCTTCGTGAGTTCAGATGAGTATTGTATTTTGGTTTTGCTACGTCTATGCTGTGCTTGGCAATGAAGATCTGCCTTTGTAAATGCCAGTTAGTATACCATGATCTATGCTATTTAATTGTACAATGTTTAAGGAAGTTAAGTTGCTTTTCGAAATTTGCCATGTATAAACATAACAGTTAAGGGACAAGTTTTTGATCGAATTCTTCCAAAATTCAAATTTGTGTTAAGATTACAGCTGCTATCAACTTTCTGATAAAAGGACTATTTTATTAAGCTCCACAAGAGCATAATACAACCACAGAATATTTTTCAAAAATTTTAATGGGTAAAATAAAAGTAAAGTGTTTCAACTCTCATTTTGTTAACTAAATAAAATATGCTCAGTAAATTTATGTTCAGATACGAATGGTGTGTGTGAAAGACAGTGTGCTGTTTTTCATAGAGTTGAGGGCTCAAAGTAAGTGTATGATGGTTAGAGTAAGTGGAGTAAGTTTATGATGGTCAAAGGAAGTAGGGAATGTTAAATCCAAGATCAGTTTTAACTGTTTGGAAGCTCTGAAAGAGATTTAATTTTCTTTATTGGTCAGAGATGGGTTCAGCATAGTTTCAGTCAATCTGTCATGAGCAGACAGGAAAAGTTTAAAGAAGTTCTTGGTGAAACTTTGAGTAGTGAACGTTTAACTGACGATAGAGCTAAAAGAGATGTTTGGACAAACCTTTAGGTTTGGTTTGATGTAGGAAGGTACAATAGTAAGTAGTTTGAAATGAAATTGCAAGTTGTAAATGAAGGATAAATGAAAGTGTTGAGAATCACTGAACGTTTGTGTGAGCGAAGGAGGGGGTTTGTGAAACGCTGTATCTGTTCTTCCAGCAATTGCTGAAGTAAAAACAAAACAATGATAAGCTTTTCTCTTCTCTCTTTAAAGCTTTGAGAGAGAGTGCTTATGTGCCTACTCTATTCTATATGTTAGGGTCCATATTTTAAGTACAAATTTTATTTTCTCATTGATAAAAAGCAGAGATAACAATCTTTCCATCTGATTTTCTTACAGAAGTTTCTCTAAAATCAGAAACGAAGCTTCATGTTACAGAAGCAACAGGAGAAAGTTTGAAATTTCTCAGAGAAACAAAGTGTTATGGCCTAGGCAGCAGCTTTGCTGTGCGGTACGCAGCTGTGAATTCTGTGTACGTCATGATGGCCAATCGAAATAACTTGAGTTTTATTTTGATATCTCTGTGTTAAAGTAAAATTTAAGGATAATTTAAACATTTAATCACCTGTCGAGAATAGGGGAAATGAGATGTGTGAGTGAGTGTCACGTGTCATTTATGTTGCTTAACCCTTTTCCAACAAACATATTTTAAACAGGGGTTCGTAACATAAATGGGGACTCATCCATGATGTTTAGATCTTCCTCTCATTTTTCAGTTAGTCCCACATGTAGTCACTGTTGCAGTGTAGTAGGTGACATTATTCAGCCATTACTTGGTTTGGATGTTTTGATTAATTTGAATGCAGATTTGCAGTTCAGAATTAAAATGTAATATGGCAGTTATGGATCATGGAAACTCACAGTTGATTATAGAGTAGCTAAGCAAACCAATAATACATTGATAAGATAAGACCTCTTGTGTCTGACTCATCAACAATTTTAAGCTTGATTAAACCGCAACACAAATGGTTTACAGTGTTTGATATGATTAATGGATTTTGGTCTATACCAATTGTAAAAGAAATTTCATCATTATTTGCTATTACAATTTAAGGTAAAAAAGATACCAGCAGTCTTTGTTAAAGACATTAAAGACATTTAAGACTTCAAAGACATTTGAAAGATTTAGATTTAACATCAGTCATCATTCAATATATTGATGATATTTTGATTTGTTCAGAAGACAAACCTGAACATGAGAGAGACGTCAGGCTGTTTGATTTCTTGTACAATAAAGAAGTAACAGAAGTAATCTTTGACCCAAATTCAAAGTGTATTGCAGGGTAAAAGACAAAACAACACCTAGTCGCTATGAGGTAATAATAATAAAAAAATAAAAAAATCTATTAACAACTATTCAAGAGCTGAGATCTCTTTCTTTCCTGGGTTTATGTAATTACAGTTGTAATTAGATTGAAGGGTAAGCAGAAAAATCACAACCCTTAAACAATTTGGTAATCCAAAGGCCCAAGACTCAGCTAACTAGACTCCTGAAGTTAAAATAGCTTTTGAGGGATTGAAAGAAGCCTTATGCGAAGCTCCTGCACTTGCATGATTAATCACAGAAAGTCTTTTACATTGTATGTAAACGAACAAAAGGGTTATATGACATCTGTTTTAATACAAGAAGATTGAAATAAGTCTGTACTGTATGGGTATTATTCAAAACAACAACTTGACTTTGTTTTACAAAGCTGGGGCCTTGTTTACGAGCGATTCAGGCAGTGTATTTGGCCTTGCTTGGTCAAAAGATAACCATTTGATAAACATATTCTGTTTATGCTTTATTATCTTTTTAGAGAAAGCTGCTCGTATGACATTGAAGAAGGCACACCATCAAATCCAGCTAAACTACTTGGTCTGTCTGAAGCAATTCCAAACAGCCATGATTGTGACTGTGTAGATATTATACAAACATTAAGTGTTCTTAGACAATTTGTCACTTACAAATTCCAATTTGATTTACAATGATGTTTATCTTTTGTGGACAAAAAGGAAATGAAAGGCGAAATCACAAAAAACATGTGAATTGGCTAGTATCAGAAAACCTAACATTTATATTTAATTTTTTGTTATGCCTGGGGAGCTGTGCATAAATCTCGAGCAGGTTGGCAGCAGAGAGGTTTCCTGAGATGTCCCGGGAACAGGTTGCGGTAAAAGCCCACCTGAAGGGAGTTTCTAGTGATTTAAGGGAATACCTTGCTGACCAGGCAGCTACGGTTGCCAGCCGCATGAACGGCAGAGGAACTCTTACTGCTCAAAAGTGTCATCTATGGTGACAAACAGCTCACAGACATAGCTGAGAAGCTGATTTTCAAATTCAAAGCTCCAGAAAGGAGAAATGAGAATGATTTGAAAATAATTGCAAATTGGCAGATGACAATATTTGGACATTTTAACACCAATTTGTAAATCCAAAAGTCTTTTCCTTATGTGGTCACACAGATATACAGTGTCGGACGCTTAGGCGTGTTTTTCAAATGTGTTTACATTTTAATGCAAATTGGTGGGTGAGGGGTTTTAGGAAACATGCAAAAGAAATTGTTTGCGGATGTGTAACTTGTCAAAAACACAATTTGGCACTTCCAAATTCTATCAGTTGTAAGCAGAACACCTCAGGGCTGTTTTGTGAATTTGTGAATTGCAGAGTGACTTTATAACCTTACCTAAATGCAAGGGTTATCAAGATATTACAACTATAACTGATAATTTTCTCGTTTGGTGTAAAGGTTTTTTCACAAAAAAAGGCTTTGCTGCCTTTATGGCTAATATGCTGGTTCGAGACATCATTCCAGATGAAATGAAACATTATTGATTCTGATCAGGGTAAATACTTTACTGGTCAGGTATGTCAGGAAATCTGTAGGCTTTTGGGGATTCAATGGCATAGCTGCCATGAACTTACTTCAGACCTTGCAGAAGTAAACTTAAATTTAATATCAGATTCTCTTTTTACATTTTGTATGGCTTTGACTGAAGCGGTACAAAAAAGCAAAATCAGGTTCAGGATGCTGTAAAAATTATGTACAACATAATATTGTGCCAGGGCAAATAATTTATAAAAATAACAACACTCAGGTCTAATACCAAGATGGGACGATTCTTATGCGGTCCTACTAGGTACCCCTTCAGCGAATAAAATTCTGCGATAAAATTCAGCGAATAAAATTCAACAATAAAACTCAGCAGTGCAGTTGCTAGGTAAACCTAGATGGACAAATATTAGTCTGCAAAATTAGCTTATACTCCCAAATCTTAACTAAACAATCGAAACGCTGTAGGATTCAAACATGGGTGGTCCAACGCATTTTCCGGTTAGTAAGAGCATGACCAGCATGGCTGTTCCTAGCGCCAGTTGTGTGGTTGGCGTGCTGTTTGTTATTTTAGTTTGTTATTTTTGGAGCTACTCCGGGTAGGAGATCTCCTATCTCCTAATTGGTACCCTCCGAAGACTAGCCAGCCATCAGTTAGATCGATGGATAGGTAGATAGGTCTGGGATGCGTTGGATTGTCTTGCCCATAGGTCGACGTTCAACATCCAAGTTTTCAAGCTAAGTCAGATTATGGATCAAACTCTCAGGTTTCAATGAGAATCAAAACAAGTTGTTTTCTATATTTTCTATGGGAGTCAAAACTAGTTATAGCAATAGTCAAAACAAGATATTTCCTAACAAATTTGTTTATACAAAGTTGTTTTTTGGCCATGGAGCTCTCTTGTTTTCCTTTCTTTTGTTTTTATGTTTTCGCAGAGATATATGTTGGCGGCCTTCAAGAAATTTGCTGAAAAATTAAGCTTATCATGTTTACGAGTCTCATGGGTGCCAACCTCCAGCAGACAGCAGTTGGAACTCCGCTGTATTTCGAGATTCTGCAGGAAGGACGCACTGGCGAGACTTTGTGGATTCCGGTTGATTCCATGAACAGAGACATTCTGAGTTTCAAGAATCACAACTGACATGGTTGCAAGTGTTGTCTTCATGACATGACACAGAGTCAGAGATGTGATGTGTGTTTCACATCTGTTCAGAATGATTCATGGATTCACTCCAACTGTATGCACTCGGTATTTGTATTGGATATTAATTAACATATGTACAGCATATGTACAGGGTTTTGTTTTTAAATTTAAGCCACTTGGCTGTTATACAAAATTTATCCAGATTAAAAATAGGCAAATGGGTCATTTTTAATTATGACATTGAAGTGTATGGGCCAGATTAACACAAACACAATGTTATTTGCTGTGTTGATTTCTATTCTGATTCCCAATTCAGATCCATTATTCCATCTGATTTAATTTCCATCATTGAACAAAGTAACATGGGTAACATTTGTAAAATTCTAATTGATTTGATAATCGACATCTCTATTTCATCTTTAAACACTCCAAGTAGTGATCCACAGTTGATGGTTTACACAGTTGATGGTTTTGGTAGTCACCAGTTGATGGTTTTGGTATCAAAGTTGCAACCTTACCAGACAATTTGTTTATCTTACTATGCCCTATTGCTGGGAAGAGATGCTGAAAATGGCTGGAGTTGTTAAAGTTGGAAATGGCCATAGCATAGGCATTTAGGGGTGGTAAAAAGTATATTTTCATGATTTTTGGGGAATTCTAATTGTACCAAATCACAAGGCGAAGTTGGTGTCAACGTGTATGATTATTGAACTACTGATAATGTCAAATTCGTACGTACAGATGTGTTTTTAAGGTTGTCGATTATTCATGAGAAAGCAGTCTGCTATTCAACAAGCAGTGTTTGCCACTACAAAAAGTTATCCCATCCAAGTAATTCCTGGTATTTACCTGTGTACAACAGTACTGAATCAAGCCATCTATTTGTTCTAAATGTAAATTTGAAGGGAATTCTTTCTGATATTGAAGGAAACGGGGTAAACATCACAAACTAGAAATGCGTTTCCAGTTTTCCAGATGTGACAAAGCTCTTCTGATAATGACAAATGAAACACTAATTACTCCTAATGGTACACACTTCGTTTATGGTAACAAAACTTATCCATTACTTCCTAAGGGTTGAAAGGTAACCTGTTATTTGTACCTTTAACAGCGATGTGAGTAGTGTTAGAGGATTATGTGACGCAGCACTTAATCATGAGACATACTAAACGTTCGATTTCTGATACCGAGAAATGGTTAGGAAGATTTATTCTTTATTCCATTCTGGGAAGTAACTGATTTACAAAACGAAGTGCAAGCCTTACACAAAGCATTTGAGGTTACAGCGAACGCCACTCTTATTTCTATTGCTAATATTTCGGACGAAGTAAGCGCAATTAGAAAAGTTGTTTTGCAGAATCGAATGGCGCTTGACATGCTGTTGGCTTCTCAAGGGGGGCACATGTAAGGTAATTGCAGCCGAATGTTGCCTTTATAATCCAGACGTTTCCGAGAAAGTGGTTCATAATCTTGCTAAAGTTTTACACGAACAAATAGCTAAACTAAATGAAGACCATGGTCTTTTCTCATCTGATTGGGACGCGTGGTTTACATCAATATTAGGACCACTTTGGAATCATTTGAAGGCACCTTTGGTAGTTGTAATTTCAGAAGTGTTTGTCATCTTGTACATTGCCATAAAAGTGTTGATTTGTCTTATTAGACACTTGACTGTGACAGGCCCATCAAGGCCATTATTCAGTATAAGACATACTCCCTCAACCGACGCTGGTATGCGGAAACACAGAAATGACCTGTTCTTTTAAGAGCATGTAGAAGGGAAAAGTAAGGACTGGCCATCCAAGCTTTTTAAAGCTGTGTTTTGATAAAGATTATGAAAGTTTGCTTGCTATAATCATTTAATTTTGTCTTATATGATTAAGAGGGGGGAGTGAAGGATCCTACCTTAGATCCTCACGTGCAGAATGTGTTTATTATTGTGTTTTTTTATGTTTTATCATTTATTTACATAATCATCATAATCATTTTATAATCATTAGTTATTATCCATTTAATTATTGTTTGATTATTTAATATTATTTTATCATTATCAATTTCATTATTATCATTTTTATTATTACATTATTGTTTTTTATTCATTTATTCATTATTATATTTCTATATTTTATTATATCATTCATTAATTCATTGTATTTCTATATTTTATATGTCTCTTTGTGGTTCAGTTTCACATTTGGGAAGTTTCATAGAACTGTTCTGTCTGTGTGTAAACAAGATAGATAAAGAGAATGTTTATGAAAGCCCAAGGTCTAAGGGATGATGCAGCTGAGCAAATTTGGATATAACAAGTGCATGCTGTATTCCTGGGTAGACGGGGTAGACGAGGTGGACGAGGTTTGAACATTGAGGCATATGCAACTGAAACTAACTGTCCATCAATAAAACTCTGTTCTATTTTATCATCTAAAACCTCCGTCTCACGCCTCTGTTTACGACTCTGTTTATGCTCTCCTCTAGCAACGAATGATCAGCCCTGTATCTGACAGATGCTTTAACAAAGTAAACTTATATTTTCTGACGTGATCTGGTGTCCGGGGCTGGATCGTTATATTTTTTCTGTGGTGTGGAGACTAGATCTAACAAGTTAATATGAGTGCTGAAGCAAAGAAAGTTTGCAGCTAAGTTTTACAACTAAAAATGTGTATCATTTTAAATATTATTGACATCTTGACAAACAGTTTTGTAGAGTTTGGACCCATTTAGACAAAGTTACCCTACAAATCATTACCTGTCACTTTGATGGACTAGGTTTAATTTTTTTCTAGCTTCAGGGCAGCATGTCATTTGTCTGTAAAATATTACACCCCTTGGTATTTTTAATGCGACATTGCATGATTTATGCTTTTCCATCATCAGAACTCAACACCAATTAAATTATTTCAGTGTTTTCAGTAAATGACTGAGCACTTTTGATTTGCACAAACTTTGGAGGATACGATTTGTACTTGCATGCCTTTGCATAAAAATACCTGCCCAGGGGTGTCGCTAAGATTGCTGCTGAGTCACTTTGGTTTCGTTTTGTTTCGTGAGTCATTTTAGTCTTGCCTTTTGGTTGTGATCAAGTTTCGCCCTTAAGAAGTGTCACAAAAGGTCTATGGTTGACACTTAAGTAGTTCACATTACCATTAATTTTTCTGTATAATCTTCAAGTCCTTTTTGAGATTGTTGGAGGTCACAGAACCTCAGTTCCAGTGTTTTAACACAGCAGGGAACAATTGAAAATATGTTTTTGATCTCTTTCTGAGGAACTTGAAGAATTTGACTTAAAAGTCCTGGGTTGGGTTAAATCAGTTCATAGGGGCTGGACACACCAAAACTTTTAAACGCGGCTGAAAACGCCTTGAGGACGCCGAATGCCAGCTGTTTTTCAGCTGAGTGCCAGCTTTCTTCAGCTGAGCGCTTTGGTAGCTGTGATACTTCAGCTGCGAGCCGGTTGGTTGCTGTGGTAATGTCCCGCCCCTCCTCCACTGTGATTGGGCGGCCGTGTGAGAACTGACATTGACGAGCGGAGCTTTTCTCCCAAAGTTGAATCTCTTTCAACTCTCGACGCTCAGCGCCGAGCGCGGAAAAACCCCGCTAGCTGCTGGCTTATTTGAAAAACGCCGAGCTTCCATTGGAAACAATTGAAAACATGCGCCGGCCGCGGGCGTAAAAGTTTTGGTGTACACAACCCCATAGGGTGGCCATCATAAGTTATTGTAGGCAGTTGGAGAGCTTCCAAAGTGTCTGCTTAAATAGAGAAAGACTATTGTCAGGATAACATTTAAATGTATTAAATCAACTATAAAATCCATCAACAATGCCAATATAATGTGTGCTACCTTTAGCTTAGATCATGGATAAAGTATTAGTTAACCTCAAAAAACACTTTTGGGCCATATCATACACCCGGTGGAATGCAACGCCAAGCGCAACAGTTTTTTGCTAAAGGAATTTTTAGCAACGTTTTTAGTTGAACTAAATATAGTAATCACTTATATTATCTAAGTATTCTCACTATTAACAGCATTTGAGGCTGGCATGGCGTTTCAAAAAATTCAGAAGAAATTGATTTTTGCTAGTTTTAGCCGAATGCAGTTATCATTTTCCTGCACTACGTTGTTTAAATAGCAAATGCATATGTTTGCTCTTGGGAATGCTGATCTGAAACGAATTATGTTCAGGCTCACTAGCTGCGTTTCCATTACCCTTCAAATTGCGCAATTTGACATTGCGAATTGAATGCACGGTCAATGGAAACACGTCAGTTTCATAAACTCCAATATATTGCAAAAAAGTTATATGCTCACATGATGTGGTTTTTCAGGCAATTCGGAAAAGGTATATTTTGCAAAACTGCAATGGAAAGTTTATTCGCATTTCCAGGTAACCTGAAGTCCCAAATTTATTTTTATAAATAGGGCTGGGTATCGATTCAGATGTTCCATATCGATTCGATTTCGATTCTCGATAAAAGCTCCGGTTCCCGGGTACGTTTTTATACTCGATTCAACTCAATGAATATAGATTTAATACAAATACTATACTAATAAAAAGAACAGTGAACAGCAGTTTACAAGTGGGTAATTAATAAAAAGAAATTAAAAGCCACAACACGTCTTGCTTGGGAAATTTAAAATGCTTCCATACCTCTGCTCTTTGAGAATCGATTTTTAATCGACCGCGTTTAAAAAAAAACGATTAATCGAAAAATCAATTTTTTACCCGCTCCTATTTATTAAATAAACTTTAGCTGAATAGGAGGGATTGCAAAAACATCTGTCCGATCAACAAATGCCTTGATCTCGTTTCTCTGTTCCTCTTTTAAAATCAATGCACGGTCGATATCTTCTAGAACAGACTTGATGGCAGAATCTTCACATCTCAATTCTTCAGTGCAGCGTCTTTGTTGTAAATGGATGAACAAAAGCGTTCTTTGGTGACGTGGTTGATTACATTACTGGGGCTGTTTACACTCTGTTTTAAGATGTGTTTTCATCGATCGGATCACAAGTGGACGAGAGAGACACATCACGTTTACACCTGGTATTTAAATCCGTCTCTTTTGTCCACATTCGACCGCATCTGTCCTGAATACTGTGAGAGGGTGGTCTGTGAGACGGTGGGCGAGTCTCTCTGCTGTCATTCAAACGCGAGCGGGAGTAATTATGAGTTTATATGGACGCAAACTAATATTATGTCGGAGTCCACTGCTTGTTTAGCAAGTAAACATGCTGCACAGTTTTTTGTACGTGTGTATGTAAGAGCTTTCAGTGAATTTTCAGCGCAATTTATAAAATAAGATCGCGCAACTTTCACACGCTTGCAAAACGAAACTACGGAAATCCTCTGCTTTAGTTTTATCAATGAAAGGCTAAAAATAGCGCTGTTCACCGTATGTTTACGCCAGAAGTCAAAAAAAGACGTAAAACTTGTGTTTAATACCTCAGGATAGATAAATGGGTGGAGAGAAGGCGGTCGCGTGTGGCTGTTCGAACACATTCAACCACATATGCGTTCCGCAACTCCAAAGCGATCCGATCGAAAGTGGTTTCGACTACCTCTGGATGTGGTTGAAAGTGGTCGAAAGTGGACGAGCTCAAAACGTTTTGAACACCGTTTACACCTGGCATTAACGTCGTCCACTTAAGATCCCATCGATGAAAACGCATGTTAATGACAAGTGTAAACAGCCTCACTGTTGATTATCTTTCCATCATCGTATAAAGCCCTCCTTGAAAATTTGATTGGTTCGACCAGCTTTGGTTCGAGTATAGTTGCACCACAACTATGCAACACCAGACCGAACTTCTCGACCTGAAATGATGTGGGTGGGGCTTAGTTCGGTTGGCACCCAGGCTAGAAAATAATGCTAGTTTGGCGCAACTAAAAAAATATTGCGCCATTGACCAACTAAAACATGGTCTAAAGTCAGTGCCGCAGTGTTTTTTTATTTCTATAGAGTGAATTAGTAATTTGCGCCTAAAGGCAGGTGCACGACTTGCATACACTGTGTTATTACAAACACAGGGACGTGCAGCAGCACACAAACATGCCAAATATTAAAAAGAGTAGAAAAGTAGTGATGCACTGAAATGAACCGATACCGTAAATTCTGGATGCACTTGGCCAAAAATATATATAAATAATATATAAATTATTTTTACGTTTTTGTGTGATTTTGTATTAATATTAGCTTTTAGAGTTGAATTAATTTACAAACCAATAAAAAAATCAATGGATGACAATAAAAAGACTTAACTAAATTCTCAACAAAATTAAATTGAACAGCTTTTGATCAAAATAATGTAAACTGCTAGAAAAAATAATATGCAAAACAGTAGTAATGCAGCAACTCTTTAGCCTTGTTAATTCTACATTTAATTAACATCACAATCATTTCAATGAAAACAACAGGCAGGACACAATATAACAGTAAGCCTCTGTTTTGCTTATGTCAGCGGGCTTGAAATGGGCTTCAGTGACCACAGAACAGTCCTGCCTGACTTACTAAAAACTGAGCACTTCATCATCAATTACTGACAAACACGATGAACATTAACAACATTTGATAGCCTGATGCGTTTTGAACTTAAGTTGAACTTGACTTTAAAAATCAATTTCAGCCGGAAATGTTCTGTGTATTCTATAGAAAAGGGAAGTAATATAGATTTGGAATGACACAAGGGCTCAATGTAGACAATTTAAATGGCGTTCTAGATTTCCTTTCTACAGATGACCACACCTTAGGGCTTGACAGTAAGTATTGTTTGTTATTCCCTTGTCCAAGTAAAACAAGTTACTTGCCCGGAGATAAAAATGGCATTTTGACCCGATCAATTTGGTTATACCTGATTTGCTAAATCAAAAATAAAAGAAGCCATTTTTATTATCGATATATTTTTTGCGTTGCCTACAGATTTACTGGACAGCTGAGTCCGCTGAGTATACTTCATATTTAAATTTGTTAATATTTACTAGCGTATGTACTATGCGTCAAATATGGCGTCATGTCGATAACTTCACATCTCATTTGTTCTTGTGTGTTTCGTGACTAGTTGTTCTCCTGCAAGTAACACACCACCTAAACGCAATAATCTGTCCCTAGTATTTCTCAGAAAAAGATGTTCTTATTTATGTGCTCTTTCAGTGGTAAATGGAAGGTGGGAAGGCCACATTGTATCATACTAAGTCAGCTCTTTCAGTGTTTCATAATAAAAGGCTAAAGTTGAGAGATTGAAACATCTCTGTGTGTTAATAGCCCGCCAGCCGGCCCCGTCAAAAAGGCCCTTAATGAACATGACACCAGCTGACTGGAAGTGTTAATGAGCTGGCTGTCTTTACTCCGACTCGCAATTTGTCAAAAGCATTATGGTTTAGCACGTTGTTCATTTCCCTTAATAAAATGTGAAGTCTCAGAATAGGAGGATTTGAATTTGGGATTTGATTAAGCCCAATTGAGTATATTAGAGAAAGAATTGGTTAAGAAGGATTAACGTTGATAGTTTTAGGTAAAATTAGTGCTGTGTATAATCGCAATTAATCACATCGGCCTTCAAATTAATAATGTAATAGATATTACATTTATTGTGGCAGGTGAGTAAATTATCAAATAAACATTACAAAAAGTGGTTTTAGATTTGTATGCCTACAGTCAACAGAAAACCATTTGTATTAGCATTATTACACTGCATTTTGAAATGTTTAATTGTGATTGGCCAGTATTACACAATATTAAGCAGAAAAATTTATATGCCTTTTAATAACACATATGACATTATATTTATAAATGATTAAACCAAATAGTGTGTTGGTGAGATTTGTTTGTTTCTTCTTAAAACCAAAAGTTAATGCGTTTTCTTTGCGGAGGGTCTGATTTCGTTAAAAATTTGTAAATAAAATATTTAAGTCAATATTTAATGTCCCTTACCTTACTACTAATAATAAGATAATGTATAGGCAGCAGGTTGTTATCGCCCAAAAAAGCCTAAATATTGTGATCAGGACCCAACATCTGTGCTCATTTTTAACGAATGCAGACCTGTCGTGAGGAAATCCAGTTTACTTTAAATTTTAGGATAGGACAAGACCTTCAAGTGTCACAAACGCACTATTTGCAAATATAATGTCATATGTTATTAAAAGACATATCTATATTTATTTTTTGTGTAATTTAAACTGTACCTGTCAAAATGATTTGCAGCATCCGTGTGTTCGTTTTGAGCAGTAGTCGAAAAAAAACCTTGGAATGCTACGACTGGCCAATCAGAATCAAGCATTATAGAGGGCCGTGTAATAAGCCCTAGGGGTGTAACGATATTAAGTTAAGTTAATCTATTGTCCTTAGCATTGCTGGTTAAATAACAAGAACCCTATCCCCACAGCAAACCGAACCGAATCAGACCGAACAGTGGCTTCAAAACCGTAAACCGATCCGAACCGTGCCATTGGTGTATCGTTACACCCCTAATAAGCCCAGACAGTGTGATCAGGAGGGGCTTGTTTTCTCTATATTAACCCCAACTTAAGACTCCGGGCCGTTTTGACGTTCTGTGAGAAATATTTTTCATTTGTTGTTTTTGTAAGCATAAATAATATATATTTTTTTTTAGCTTTAGTTTCCCTATTTTGCTTTATATTATTTTCGAATAAAAAAATCTTTTGACTCTTTTGGAGCTTTAGTATGTTGACCTTGTTTAATATTCTCTTTTCTTTCTAAATAAGCATCAGGCAAATAACACAAAGCATCCTATTTCAGCATGTTGCTCAATCAGTGATAACTTTTTAAGTTTTAAAGAAAGTGACACCTTAACAAGTCAGTGATTCTTGGGAATTTGGATAAAACAGGTTTAAATTTTGAAAAAAAAGTTAGTTAAATTACAAAATCTGAAGGCATATCATTATAGACCAAGGTCTTGGCTGTTCAGCAATTTACTCGTGCAATTTACCCCTGTTCGTAATTTTTTTCATAAAATAGGCGTTTTTCCAGTTATTACTCATACAGCATTTACTTTAAGCCTAAATAGAAAGTTATGATTTTTTTATTTAATAAACATATTTTTGTATTAATAGAGACTGTTAATTTAATAACTCAACAGCAATGAAGAAACATATTGTAAGCATATTCATTTAAAACAAATAAAACTGTCTGACGGTGGTGACACTAATCTGACGGTGGTGACATTGGCCTCATTATTCCAAAATGTATACCACTCAAGTCAATGGCTTCTTGCTTAAACTTTATGTAAATATTTAGTCCAAAAAATAACAATCCTGAGCACTGTGATGAACAAATATTAAATCATAACTTCCTAAAATACATAAAACCTGACAGAAAAGACAGAAAACCTGACAGTGGTGACATCTGACGGTGGTGACAAAAACCTAATTAATAGATTAAAAAAAATAGATGAGTTGTTCACATTAGCCATCTTGTTTCCCCTCTGTTACTTCAGACCTCTTCTTAAAAATGATACATTTATTTCATAATCTAATATAATATTTTTTTACAAAGATGACGGCGTTGACATGTTATGGTTGTCACAGTAGCAGTGTCCAAAAATATGAACAAGTTTAAGAGAAAATAGCAAACATACAGGAGCTTGAGTGATCTTGAAGCATGCAGTAGACCTGAAGGTTTGAAAATGGGGTCCTCAGGAATGCAGTTGACCCTGTAGTTGTCTGATTTTATTGCTTTTTATAAATATCTGATGGTGGTGACGAATATGTGGGACACATTTTGAGCAATCACAAAATAATAGTAAATATTGTTCAAAACTCACTGTTTGTAGTTTTTAATACATATTACAATGTACTTTCATGTGGTAAATATATTATTCAATTTAATTATTACTTTTGGCTTTTTTAATCAAGTTGAAATGATTTTCTCTTAACTGAGGACAGGTGATTTTGTAGGCAATGGGCCAGCATATAATCATTAAATTAATAAAAAATAAAAATAAACCTATAAAAGAACCTTACATATATGCAAAGGACCCCCTGATTATAACATTGATTCCTTTTCTGCATGAAAAGGTTATTAATTTCCAACAGAATTAGCACTTTTCTTAGTGCGACATGTTTTTGCCAAAGTTTAAGAATCAGTGTAGTGCATTTCGTGAGACTTTGGGATTCTGAGTTTACACCAACCGCGTTTCAGGCGTCAAAATCGCGTCTACCGTGCCTACTTTGCCGCTTGAACAGTTTGGATGCATTCGCACGTGTAGAGCAAAGTAGACGTGCGGAAAAAGCATGCATTTGACGCACGTCAGAGGCAAACTCCGCTTCTTGTGGGAGGGGCAAGTGCTATGCGGTTGTCTGTTTGCAAGATGACTGATGTTAATTGTGCATTTATCGAGAGAGTTACCAGTTTGTATTTGGTAACCTTACTATAGGGGGAAAATAAACGGCGCGGGTCGATAAACGTCACGTGACTCAAAAGTGAAGTGTGTATTACAACTTACCAGGCTGCCTAAAGTAAGAAATAAGAACTTGTGTCGTATAGCTCCAGGTGACTGCTTACGGACAATATCAAGTGTTGGGTAAATGAGTGATTCCGGGCGGGGCTCCCACCACAGCAGCAAGCAGGCTCCTGATTGGTTAACGCGGTGCGAAATTCCACCAAAGTTCAAATTTTTCCACTCTGGCGTTAGCCGCAAAGTCGCGCGAACCACAAAATGCACAAAAAGCACCATTCGCGCGTATCACGCAGAACCCTCAATTTGCGCCTTTCACGCGAGCTAGACGCACGAATGAGGCGGAAATGCATCTTCAGTGCAGCGCCAAACGCCTCTTCAACGCGTCTTCACATTGACTTAAAATTTGAAATCAATCGCGCTTCACACCTCTACTGCGGTTGGTGTAAACGCAGCATAAGTTAATACAGTTTAATTTTCTAAATAATGCACACCAGTGGTGCGCGGGTTGATCCGATATGAGCAGGTGCTTGCGGTTACCCGCGTTTATGAGTCATCCAAAAATATTTTTTATGATATTCGGGTCGCGGTCGGTCGGTTCGTTTGAAATAAAGATGCCAGTTAACTATTTTAAACAATTACTACTTTTAAAAAATGGGGGCCAGGGAGCAGGTCGAAACACTATACATTTTTTTTTTTTGCGGTCCGTGTTGCGGGCGGGTTAGTTGAAAACATCGGTCAGGTGCGGGTTAATTATACATTGAACCGCGCATTACTGATGCACACCCAAGGTATTAATGCAGCACGATGCGAAGCGGCTTTACATCGCAGGTGCGCATTGTTTGTGCGTATGTCGAAAAATAATGCATACCCATGAAACATTTCTCAACCAATCAAAATAAAGCATTCAACAGCCATGTGGTATAATATGCAGTTTTTTTTGGATTTCTGCATTGAGGATCAGGTAAAGGCCAAGTTTACAGTGCTGCTATTAAAGCCTGACATTTTGAAGCACAATCCAATGTAAGTGTAAGGGTCGATAAATGCTGATTTCCTTACATTTTACTTTCACACATCTGTTGGATCAATAATACGTTTCTCAACACTTTGAAATCAACAGCTGTTTCTTTTCGACTCGACTCCTTGTGGCAAGTGAGTCAGTGCTGAGAGACTGTACTGTTCCACCATGTACCTGACTGACACAAACACGGCTCCTTCAACACTCAGATTTAAAGATTACAAGACTGGAAGCAATAATGGTGGATTCAAGTGTGGAAATCACCAAAGGCAGTCCAGGAATGTCTTTATTCCAGCTGCTTATTCCCAAACTGGGGTGGATTTCAGTTAAGGAACTCCATCAGTTGTTATGAATGAACCGTCAAGCTGAATAAAAGTTTAATGATTAGCCCGTCTTTGTAGATCTGCTGGATGAAGTGTGGCATGTTTTGAATATTAAAATGCAGTGATGGAGAGTCCAGGAGGTTTGGCTCTTCCCGTCAGGGTCTCTTAGAAACAGATGATGGCTAAAGAGGAACAGAGAGATCGTGTGAGACGCCGTCTCGCCTCTTATTGACACTTGCATAATTGCTTCCTTTCTCTTCTCAGTGGGTCAAGTTAACTTCCCTGTTTTAAATGAACTTTCGAACTGCATTGAAACCGAGTGGCTATTTGTTTGTTTCGAGTCTGTAGTTTTCCAGTCAATGTGGAATCTTTCTTCCTCGCGAGAGCCAAATGCCTTGAGGGGCAAAACCTGGAAGGACCGAAAGCTAGGCAAGACTGAGTCACCCAGGCTGGAAAAATAAAAAACATTGAATTAAGTGTGTTGAGATGGTGCCATAAAAATGAAAAGATGGGATAGGTGAAGTCGGCCAGTGCCTTGAATGGACCCTGCTGTGTGTTAAAGACACTATGAAAAATAAAACTCTTGCTCAAGGCTGTAATGTAACTAAAGGTTATTGCCTTTAAAAAGTGTGGGTTCCTATTTTCTCTTGCAATATGGGCATGAAAATGCAATATATATATCAAATGCATAATTCGGCCTCTTGGATGTAATTGAAATAATGTAAGCTATTAGCTGCCGAATGGTTCTTTAATGAGTGCTCCCCAATCAGCATGCTTCCTGTTGCATGATAAAAGGATTTACAGTTTGTCAAGCATCCATTAGTGTCTGCTAGGTTGAAATCCATGCTGTTTATTCAGTCGTTGTTTAGATAAGTTTCTTTTGAAGGTAATTATTCCATCAGCCCGTGTCATGCATTTACCTCACTCACTTAAATTGAATTGCGTTTGCACCAATGGGGAAAATAAGCAATAATTAAGCAAAATTTATTGGCGAGGCTGTTAGTCAAGTAAAGGTATTAATTTAGATGTGCAATATTAAACTTGTTGCAGATATTATCTTGTAATTTTGTATTGCCAATACTAGGGCTGCACAATAAATCACACGCATCTCGTGAGTAACGCCGGTTCCTTGATTAGTGATAAATCGCCATCAGCTGCTTTCAGATGGGGCGGCATTTACTACACAGAGCCGGGGAAATATCACATTCATAATCACAAATGAATCGTCTGTGATTATGAATGCAACATTTTATTTTTTTTGGAACTACGGCTCTGTGTAGTTAATGGCGCTCCGTCTGAAAGCAGCTGATGGTGATTTGTTATTAATCAAGATACCGGCTTTATTGATGAGATGCACATGACAATCCCTCTGATTTATTTGTGCGCCCTAACTAGGGTTGTGCGATATGATATTTGATCGTGGACGATTAAAATGTCTCCACGATCCAATTTTCCGGAAACATCGTTGTATCGTGATTCGTGCCTACATCAAGTACGCAACAAGGTGCGCGCTATATGAAGGTGAGGTCAGGGGCAGGTATAAACCCAAACTCTGATTTTTTTAAATTTTTATATATTATAATAAATAATAATAAAAATATAAATTATAAATATAAATTCAAAGATGCAGAATAAAGATGTAAAGTGGTGGAATCTAATGCTCACACAGGTGAGCATTAGATTAGATAGACACACTTACATAAATTCACAAAATGTATCGCTAAATTAGTGATGTAAGCAGTTGGCCACATCCAGTGAAATGAATGGGTCTTCATGGGCCTCTGCTGGTCAAAATTAATTATTTTCTGTAATTCTTTTGTTCTGCAGATTGCTGAATTCAACACACAACATCTAGATCAATATCCAAAAACAATTTAAATCAAATTTAGATTATCAAATTTTTATGAAAAAGTCACATACATTTTTTTTTACACGCAAGCTAATGGTGTAGTTGAGAAATTTAGTGGTAAACAGGTAAAAAGGTGCTTCATATCTCCCAAAACACAGCATTAATGTATACACTGCAAAAAAAATTCAAGAAAAACTTTCTTAGTATTTTTGTCTTATTTTTAGTAGAAATATTTAAAAATTCTTAAATTAAGATGCATTTTCTTGATGAGCCAAACGACCCAAGAAAATAAGTTTAGTTTTTAGACCAAAAATATCAAATTTAAGTTATTCTATGCATAAAACAAGAAAAAAACTGCCAATGGGGTAAGCAAAATATCTTTCTTAAACACTAAATTCAAGAAAAATTTGCTTACCCCATTAACATGATTTTTTTGCTTGTTTTATGCACAAAATCACTTAAATTTGATATATTTTGTCTAAAAACTAGAATTTTTTCTTAGGTCGTTTTGCTAATCAAGAAAAAGCATCTTAATTTAGGAATTTTTTAGGTCTTTTTTACTGAAAACAAGACAAAAATACAAATAATTTTTTTTCTTAAATAATTTTTTGCAATCACTCTTTCAGTTTCTGGGGTCATTTTGACCCCCACTGAACCCTAATGTAAACTGGACAATCGGGGCTTATGAGGGTTGCAACAAGACCAAAAATTTGGCTTGTAGACCAAAAAATGGCCCCACTCAAAAAGGGCTGTGCCGGGTAAAGAGTTAATTCGCAAAAAAAGTTTACGCTCGCTTAAAATGGTTTTTGAAATGGAAACGCATTTGCTGAATAAATTCTGACGTGGCAAACATAGAACCCAAGTGACTGACAGATTCGCTCTAACAGCTGTCGTTGTCTTTACCATATATGGGGCTTAACGACATCGTAATGCGTTTAATTTTGCTTAAAAATGCTGCATTTCTCCTTTTGTCCACGGCATTCAGCCATCATTCAAGCTGCACTGCTAGTAAATATTTTAACTTGCCCAATCAAAACTATAAATGCAGTTCTGTCTCCATTTTCTGACTGTGCCTTGTTTTATTTACTGTTGGTTACTACGTTACCAATACCACCATCATTCACTCGAACAACTTGATGGAAACGCACCAAATTTGCATTTCTTTGTATTTCTTTTTTGCCCATTTTTTTGCAAATTTACTTCACATTTGGATGGAAACCCCACTATTGTTAAAGTGTGTTGGTGTGTCTCTCCTCCCTTTCTCTCTCTTCCCCCCTGATTTAACCCATAATCACGCAGCCCTAATGTCATGCTTATTTATATTATTTTATACTTATGTTTGTATTGATTAACCATGCCACTGTTGAGATCATTTGGCACAAGAGTTATCTAATGCGCCCATGTATTTTGATGTTTTCCAGCATCGACAAGGTCTCAAAGGTGGCGTCTCCGGTGCTGGTCATCCACGGCACAGAAGACGAAGTGATCGATTTCTCCCACGGCTTGGCCATCTACGAACGATGCCCACGTGCCGTCGAGCCCCTGTGGGTGGAGGGAGCTGGGCACAACGACATCGAGCTTTACGCC
Source organism: Paramisgurnus dabryanus (assembly GCF_030506205.2). Taxonomy (NCBI): domain Eukaryota; kingdom Metazoa; phylum Chordata; class Actinopteri; order Cypriniformes; family Cobitidae; genus Paramisgurnus; species Paramisgurnus dabryanus. The sequence continues at coordinate 6,745,236 of NC_133338.1, read as the reverse complement.
CAATACCTCGAGAGACTGAAGCAGTTCATTACCTTCGAGCTGGCTACCTCCTGAAACCGCGGCGCAGACGTCGTGCGGGGTTCACCTTTTCCCGGGCCTGAGGACGCCATCAGTACTTGCACTTGCTGAAGAAAAACTGGACTCCTTCGTCTCTCTCCTGAAATTTAGGAGCGAGGCTTTTTATGCCCTACAGGGGAAATGCATTTTAATCATTTCGATCCATTTTCTATTCTTTTATACTTGATGAAGCGTTGACATTTTGCACCACGTTCAGTACATGCGAAATATTTCGATGATTTGAAATGTCGTTTTCGTTGTTTTCGTTGATGCATTTTTTTATACTCCTCAAGGGTTAATTAAACTGATGCACTTTTATTGTGCAGATATTTTCAGGTTATTATTTTTTAATGTATTTTTGGGGGGATTATGTCATAGCATTCCTACGTTTAGGGATGCAGCGATTATAGATTTTGATGGTACGGTTATAGTCTGATAAATAATCACGGTTGTACGGTTATTACGGTTATTAAAGATTCATTTATTTTACAACATTAATGTACAGAATCACATGAATAAATTTTTGAACAATTGCTAAATTTTTCTGTATTTTCAGTTTGTGTATTTTCTCTACAATTCTTGGACAAATGATAATTATAATAACTTGGCTGGCTTTGACTTAAACCGTATAGGTGCCTTTGAAACCTGTAGGCTATTCATTTTAATGATCTTTTGAATAAATGTAACTTTACATTTGGACTGAATAAAGTTATATTATTTTGGTTTGTTTGAAGTATTGAAGTAAATTATATGAAGTAAAAATGATAAGAGCCTCTCAAAATGAATAATTACACAGGGTCATCCTGAACCAGGTACTGCAAGTCATTTTGACAGGTGAAGCTTAATATTACACAAAAGTCAAATATAAATATTAGGGGTGGCAAGATTAACGTGTTAACTAATGCTATTCATTAATTAATCATTAACGCGTTAAAATAATTCAACGTAATGAAATGCAGTCAGACCACCAGGAGCCCCGCCCGGGTTTGATCCGCGAGCAGGAGGTTTTTAATGCTGTACAGAGTAGACCGATTGGAGTGTGGCTCTTTCACATACAGATGCAGGTGCGCGCGCACACATCCACGCACACGCACACACAAACCAGATGCACCGTCACGCGCACATATTCTTTTGAACGCGGAGCTTTGTCATACAATGCACAATCCAGATGCACGAACAACCAAGAGACGCGTCACGCGCACATATTCTTTTGAATGCGGAGCTTTGTCATACAATGCATCATGACGCATGCGCCTCTTGGTGGTTCGTGGATCTGGTTTGTGCGTGTGTGAAACAAAAACACGCGGTGTAGCGAAGGCTTTACGGTTACTTAACCGTGACATTTTAAAGCGCGGTTAATAGTGAAACCGGTTAATCGCTGCATCCCTACCTACGTTGAAGGTAGATTTAGTAAAAGACGAACAAGTGACTGAATTTTTACACGGCCAGTTGTTGTTGTGCGTTCGTTGGACAAAGTCGGCGACCAGGGGGCGCATTTAGGTCAAAATAACTGTAGCTTGGCTAATTAAAACTGGAAGACCTGTGGAAGTGACTTGACCCGTAAATAATGAAGGTACACTACGTACTGTCCGTGACTACAATAACGACGTGTTGGGGAATGGGGGTGGGATGGGTCTTGTGGGTTTTTTCTTTATTTTTTAAGCGCTGAAACATGGTGCTTTGTGGTAATACAGCAATCAGGGCATTGTTTTAGCATAAACACTACATTATAAATGTTAAATTAAAAAGTGGGTTGTAAAAAAATGTGAAGTTTCAAGCTTTATATGTTGCTTTTAGCATTACAAAAAGCCTTACATTTCATGTGACATTCCCTTCAATGATTTCTCGGATTTGAACGATTTTCTCTGGGCTCCTGCTCGCTGCTACTCCTAATGGGAAAATCACTGTGAAAACCTGAACCTTAGCTTGATATAAATATGACCACACCTTGCTGTTTTGAAGTTTATTCCTCATTTCAGACATTAGACACCACCTGAAACCCAGGAAAATGAATTGTTTTTCCTCATGGTAAATGAAGGATTGTGTGTACGCGCGTGTAGACATTTCACCATAGCACCACACGACAGAATGTTTGGAAATGTTTCCCACGCCTGTGCGTTCAAATGAAGGAAATCGATTGCTAACAAATGCAGTCATCGGACTGTACGTTTTGTTCGTTATCTTGACTTGTTTTGCTGTAAGGTTATGCAATGGCAGTGTATGTTGTAATGGAATGTTGTTGTTTTCTCGTCCAGAGTTTTTGGAGATAAAACCCCTTCATTCTCGACCTCAATGGACTTTGAGACACTTTTTAAGGAATGGCAAAACCTGACCCCATCTGAGCCTGTCATTGCTTTTGATACTGAGGTTTTTACAATGTTTTATTAATATAATATTTACACCTTTTAATGCTGGTTTGTAAGATAATCGTACTGTACACCCCCACACTCTCTCTCTTTTTCTCTCTCTCTTTCTCTCTCTCTATATATATAGATATGTAAAATATGAAGTGAATGGTATTTAGCTTTGATTTATTTTATTTTTTTGACACTGGAATCACAGTATGCAAATATAATGCAGAGGAAAACCGAAATCTAGTTGGTACAGACACTTTGCGTGTTGTTGTTTCTTTCGACTGTATCTTCAAAGCCTTAAATGTGTCACGAGACCGATTATTGTTCTTTATGTTGGTCGTTGCTTCGACGCAACAAAGTGGATATTGTACTGCTTATAAAGGAATAAAGGATGCATGGAAACTCAAACAAGAATTTCTTTCATGCTTCTAACACTTGTTGATCCCTCATTTCGCCTTTGAGAATTAAACGGCGACATGCTGTTTAATTCTCAAAGTCTTGTGTAGAGATTTTTTGTTTTGAGTTTTAAAGTTTACAAGATTAACATTTAATTTATTCCAAGTGAGTCACCTAAAAGTTTTTTTTATTATTATTTACACTTCTGGGAAAAAATCAACACTATGCGAAACACACCTGTCTTCAGTTCATTTATAATAGGAATTACATAAGTTTTACTTGATCTTCTAAAATAACATCAAAGATTGATTTGAACAGAAATGAGACAGTGCTGTGAAAAAGGCGCGTGGTATTTTGTTGTTGTTTTAGTTTTATCAGCAAGTGATGGGAGTCACTATGCAGGTTCCCTTGCTCTAATCTCTCCGTCTCTCTCTCTCTCTCGCCCTGTGAATGGCACTTTTCCAGTATGGAAAGCATGTGAACTTCACGCGCTGAAACCCTTCCGAGCGTTCAGCTCTTCTATTAGAGCCGGTTACAGTTCACATTGGCCAGGGACCAGAAGTCCTGCGAGGGTTAGGATTTGGCACAGCTCAGGCTGTTTTACATGTCTGGAGAGCTTCATGTTGGAAAGAGGGAATACAGAATTTAAAGAAGCCACTGGGTCAGTGGTGTATATACAAATGGAGATGCACTAAATACTGCAGGGTTTTGCGGGCTTTAATATGTAAACTACGTAACAAGATTACTTCCGTACTATAAAGCGGTATGTGAAATTAGTGTGTCCTAAACATCAATATGCAAAAAACAATATATGTGAGAAATACCCGGATGGTCTTCTGCTTGGGAATTTCTCAGTCTGGGTTTAATTTAAAAGGGCACATCCATCCATCCCAATTCCTTTAAAGGGTTTACTCCAGAGTGTTTGAAGGCGTGAAAGTGTAGCGGACCCAAAACAGTTCCTTGGATCACACCCAATCAAGCCAATTAACGAGACACTGTCGTTGCAAAAATAATCTGCACAAAGAAGCATAGAAGTGAAGTGAATATCAATGTTTCGCAATCCTAGTCCTTTTGTTTTAGATGTCTGCTTTAGATGTCTGCTTACTCAACAGCCTGTTGGGTTGACACGTCAAAGTTTGGAGTATAATGGGTACAAAGAGACATTAAAAAATTCTGGGAGGAGGTTAACATGGACTAAAATTGGGAAACACTGACACCCTGTATTCTGTTCAGGAAGTGTTCATCCCCTTGCTCAAAACCCACTTACTTTCAATGGGTTTACCCTTCGGAGCTTGGATGGGGTTAAGGGTGTAGGGCAGGGGTAGGCATTTCTGGTCCTGGAGTGCTAATATCCTGCAAAATTTAGCTTCAACCTTAATTAAACACATCTGAAAAATCTAATGAAAGGCTGCAGGATGACTTGGAAATGGCATTCCAGTGTGTTTGATTAGAATTGGAGCTAAACTTTGCAGGACAGTGACCCTCCAGGACCAGGAATGCCCACCTCTGGTGTAGGGGATGAAAACTGAACACACTTTGGCATCCTCTTAAAAAGCCAATCAATGGGGGGCCTTCGTCGCACATGTTGTTTGACAAAAAAACACTCGGACTGTTATAAGTGCTGTCATTTTGAAAGGCCACTTGCATGTAATTCAACACTTTTGACAAGATGGGCGAGCAAGACTGAAGCAGAAGTAAAAGTGTTTACTAAAATATTCATATATTTATTCTTTATATTCTATCTTTATAGTTTATCTGTTTTCTCAAAATGCATTGCGTTTATCTTTGGTATAGTCGAAATATCGAGTGAGATGCATAGCAATTCATACATATTTTACGGGATGGCTAATTCTTAAATCGTTTTAATTTAAAAACACCTTGCACTCACATACCTTAATATATATCAGTGTCATTGTTTTCTCTCAAAATCAGTAATTTTTTTTCAAAGGTATATGTTTAAAATATGTCCTAAAATAATTAAGGCCTAGTCCTGGATTAATCTAAACCCTGTCTGGGAAACTGACCCTTAAGAAAAGTGTTTTAGAAACATACAGTAGTTCTCTAGGATTTAATGTGTTGACATCTGTGCTGCATTTTCACGAGTTTAAACTGCTTGGATCACATCTTCGTGTTAAAAATGAGGCTAAAAGAAGGTTCGTGACAGTCTCACATAAGACTTGTTTACTGGAAACGTTCTTTTAAAAAAATGAAAATAAAAAATACCCTTAAAGTTAAAGGAACCCTAATAGTCATCGAAGCAGGGAATTCCCCCTTATTTTCCGAAGCTAAATTTTCTTTGTTCTCGCAGATGTTGAAAACTTCTTTTATCTCACTGAAGGAAATGGTAGACACTCAAGATGGAGGTTTTCAAAAGTCAGGTCCTAAACTGCACAGAACTTCCAGAATACAGATTCACTATTGAGTTCATTTCTGATTAGTTTTCGTATTAGTTTTGTGAAGCATCTCCTGGGGACTCAACAACAGCATCCTCCATGACAGACTATAAGCAACATGAAACAGAACATCTGAAGATTAACAGCGGGCGGTGTAGACCAACATCTAATCCTCTGTTATCTGCAGTTCTGATGTCCCTGGAGGTCTACAGAAGTTCCCACACTCAGAATTCCACCCCAGATACCCAGACAGAGCCATCTGAGTCCGCCCTGGATTATCCGTAAAGGAAGTTTACCTTTCCTGGGAACAAACATGGTGTCTTTCGTCTTGAAGAACTGACAGAACCAACATTCGCTGGGAACCAGAATCCATCTGCTCACCTTTTATCAAAAATTTATTAGGGACTTTTATTAAGTACATTGAAGCAGCTAAGACCAGATGTTCCAAAACCTAAATTGGTACTGTTAAATATGTCACAGCATCGCTCTAAATTCTGCTGGGTTCTTTTCAACTCAAATATTGGACACACAACACATGTTGGGTTGTTGTTAACCCTGACCATGAGTTGAAACAACCCAGCATAGGTTTTTTAGTTATTGATCCAACATGTGTTCTGTCCAATATTTACCCAGAATTGGGTTAAAAATAACCCAACACAATTCAGAGTGATGAATAATTGATTTAAAGATGCCGTCATATGCATTTTTTCCATGCCAAGATCTTTGCACTTAAGATCAGTGTTGGTGAAGTATTTTCTAGTCAAAGCAAGTTAGAACAATTGAATTTTATATGATCAGTTCCTGTCATGTCTTTTGTTTTTCTGTCTTTTTAATGCTTTTTTTTTAACAACAGCTCAGACACAGGCTTCATGGTGCACTGTCAGATAAAGGGGTACAAGAAGGTAAAACATTTGTTAGTGGGGTGGTACCTTTTCAAAAAGTACTCTTTATTAAAGAACAATAATGTATATTCTGCTTCTTAATACTGTCACTGGATGGGACCAAGCTTCTGAAAACCAAATGGGTCATTCTACAGAAAAGGTGGAATTCGGGTGATGGAAATCTGCTTAAATGAACTTCTTTCAACATACCCAAAACTTCTTTAATAGCATTAATTAACTTGACTTATGAATCCGCAAAATGGGGAGCTTAATCTATTTTTTACTTTTCAATACATTTTAATAAAGAATCCATGAGTCATTTATTTGTCAATGGTGTTACCTGTGATTTAAACAACATTAATGTTGATACTAAATATTTTTTCTCGTTACAGCTTGTGTATTTAGTTATAGGTTGAGTAATGATAACAGCAAGAAAAATAATTGATTATTAATATTTGTTTAATTAAATTCTTTATCTTAACCCGTCATTGTATGAAATTATTTGATTCTCAGTTTGACTTTTTTTCTTTAAAACCAACAAAAACAAAAATATTCAACCAAAAAGGCTTTGATGCAAAGACTGAAATATCAACAATGTCTTACATCATATCAACAACAAAATATTACTAGAAAGTACAAGAAAATACATTCATAACACCAAAACTTGGTTTAACACCAATGACACAATGTAACACCAATAAAAAAATTGGAATATAATAATAGATAATGAATATGATAAAACTTATAGGGGCGGTTTCCCGGACAGGGATTAAACTAGTCCTAGACTAAAATAAATGTAAGAGCTGTCCAAACTGACAACAACTTGCACTGACATATCTTAAAATACATCAGTGCCCTTTGTTTTGCCTCAGAATGCACAAGTAATGTTTTAGTTAGGTATGTTTGTTAAAACTATAGTTATATTTCCCAATTAAACTCAGGTCTAGTCCTAGCTTAAGCTAATCCTTGTACGGGAAACCGCCTCATAAACTTTTTTAAATTTTCCATCTTCTTTTGTTTTTATGCTTTTATGTTGGTCAGTTAAAGGAATAGTGCTTAGGAAGTACTCATTAGAGAAGTAACACCAATGACGGTAACACCAATGACGGTAACACCAATGACAATTTACAGAAAAAAAACTAACATTTTAACAAAATGGCTACCATTAGCCATGTGCTATTTCATCAGAGATGTAACAATCACATACTTGTTCAGTATAATTTTTATGTAAAGATCTATAAAAAAAAGAGTAACATTAATAGATATATTAGATATATATATTATATATATATTAGATATATCATGATATTTAGACAAATAAGGTAAGACATCTCACAAATCTTTTGCCTTCCTCCACTGACCTCTTGACCCATGAAAAAACTTCAAAGAGCTGATGCATTGTTTCAAAAGAGCAGTGCTTTGGGTAGGGTAACACCGATGACATAAATATGGTGGACGAACATTTATTTGATATTATTCATATTAATAGCGTATTTTTACCATTTCACTGTTGTAGTAAATTCATACAAGGTTAAAGGTAAATGTAAATTAGATTTGTTTTTTTAAAAAACATGGTTTTAAATAATAAGTACACCGTTCAACTTCCATGTATGATCAAAGGGACAGGGCAATTTTCAGAACCAGACATTTAAAAAAAGTAAAAAAAAAAGAAAATTAAATAAATAAACTCATCATTTTAAGGACAGTCTATATTTATTAAATATATATCATTATGGGATTATTGGAACCTTTTGAAAAGGTCCTAATATGTACCATTTGGGTACAGATATGTACCTTTGGGATTACAAAAGTTTACTTTTTGAAAAGCTACCGCCCCAGTGAGAACTTTAGTACCTTCATGTACCTTTTTCTGAGTGTAGTAGTGAATGTGGAAGACCTTATGCTAATATTTTGGATTTAATAAATGTTCTTTTTGGCCACAGAAGAATTCTGCAGTTCAAGTATAAAGTTTAAATGCATTTTAATTTAATATTATTATAAAATAATCTTTATATTATTATAGCTATTTGTTATATTATGAATTATTTGGTTTTGGACTGTCTGCAATTCTCCGGAGACACCAAAAATTATGGTCTGTGTGCTGATCAAATTGAATCGCATCAACCTCAGGGGCCATTAAACTTCACCTTTTTTCAGTAGCCGGGAGATTTGGCTAAGTGAACTCAGATGTCCTTACGCTTGACTGCAAAAACGAACAAGGTATTTGTGTCTCAGCAAGCCAGTGCAACACACCGTCAGCATCTCTGTGATAATCTCCATTCAGGAAAAACAACGCGCTTTTCAATTTTCATCACACGTTTAATGAGGCACTATGTGCATTTTTCTGTGAAAAAAAAAATGCTGATATAAATAGGAAAGCGATGGTTGTTCCAGTCTTTCCAAATCGTTTGGCGAATACCAAATAGCTACTTTCAACCTACATGCATGCAGCATCCTACATGGCATTTTAAAGTATCTGATCCATGAGAGCAATTTCAACTAGAGAGATTTATTTTAGATGTCTGCAAATATTAATGCATCATTCATGGATAGGATATCAAGACCCTGTGAAATTAAATGTGGCCACATCAGAGCATTCCTGAATTTTTATTTTTTTTATTTTTTATTTTTGGAAAAGCAACGGCATCTTTTTACTTTCGCTTTTTATTAAGACTTGCGTCTCAAAGAGAACAGCTTTGTTCCATTAACTGGGCAAACAGTAACTTTCCCTAAGGATAGATAAAAACTTTACCAAAAAGAGCAATACCCATTACATAGCTTTGTATTTTAATGTATTTTTAATTATATTTATGTTTGACAAGCCTTTCTTAATAGTAGTGAGAGAGGAAGATCTTGAGTTATGTTCATTAAATGTCATTGGAATTGGAATTATACAGACATGTCCGTTTCAATCAGAATTCATATTTGAAATACACCAGGATGTTAGATTGAATTTTAAATTCCAATTTGAATCCCAAAGGGATGCCAGTTTAATAAGTTAACAAGACTCGAACAATGGGAAGAGCGACCTCTATGGCTTAAAACTGATCACTGTCACAAAAAGTCAGTGCTGTGAGCATAAATGTAAGGATGGATGTTCTTTGCCCTCATGTGGCTCATTACCCTGCTATCATGAACTCTGAAAATCTGAACTTTGAAAATTATATTTCTCATTATGTGACCCTTTTAATCTCATATAACTCAAACCTCATTTAAATCCTTATAAAAGTTATGGAAATCCAGAGACACAGAATTGCTGGCACTGCATGCAGCCAAATAATTTTGTAATATTATATAGCAATTTTAAATCTCCTGAATTATTACATTTAAAAGATGTTCAAAATATACCCGATCTAATAAGTAGAGATGTTCCACACATACAGTAAATCTGATATATTGCCTGACGCATGTGCGTTGTCACGGTTACGCGTCTGTGTAACTTCCGGTCTCTGTTTGTTTAATGCTCTGACTGAACACTGGAACAAATATCTCGTCGAAAATAACAAATGTTTTGGTTTCCTAAAGACGGGGAAAACGATGATCATGGCTCATCGCTATTTGAAAAGAGGTTTGGGAGCCGATCTCTATAAGATTGCATACATTATATAGGCTAGTATAAATTTTACACAGTAATGTTAGCTAGGGGTAGTTTTAAAAACAGTCTGCTTGTTTTTTTTTAGCTTGTTATCAAAAATAAACCACTCTAAAATGACTTTTCTGAGTTTACCTTAAGTTATGTTTGTTTCATGAAAGTCGTTATGTATGTTTTACTGCTGAAACCGTATTTTGAATCTCCTGAAGTATTAACGTTAAGTTTAAAAGAAGTCAAAGATGTTCATACATCTATAGTAAATTTGATATATAGCTTTATATGAGCTTGTGTGTTTTACATATATTGGAATATATCAGATTTCTCTATGGGATATATTCACATTGATGACGTTTCAAACCTGTAGACAAAGCTACCTGAACGTGTAATAATAGATTATATAACATTAGAATAGAATATAATAGAATTGTGACGTGATACGTCATAAATCACGAGCAACATGTTTATTGTATTCACTAAGGTCTTTTCACGTGACGGTATAATCACTTTTATGATGTATGGCTTCACTGGGAACGGCAGGTACCGTACATTGACTCGTTCAACCACACCTAGTGACCAATCATCGCCCAGCGAGCGTGTTTTCAGAATTAGCCGACCAATCGGGTGCCAGAGAGAGAGAGAGCTCGTGTTGTAAACAGTTGAAAGCAGGAGACTGGAGCTTTGTATAAATACCAGTGTGGCGCGCGCTGTCATCTGAACTTGTGGTGTAGCCTAGAGACCGGCGTTCATCAGCTGCGCACTTTTTCCCCGCGGAGGTGACAACTACATGCTACAGGTTGAACCTTTATCTTTGTGGATTTTGAGCAACGATGTCACTGTTTGCTTTACTTTAAACGATGCGTAAAGCGATGTCAGTCACAGACAAGTGCGCTTTGATTTGTTCTCGCATTTCTTTTACCTGCCTGGTGCGTCTTTTGGTCGTTTCATCTCATCCGTTACCCGCTCTTGCACTTTATCTGCCATGCTTATTTTCGCAATGGCAGCAAATTGGAGAATTCCTGCCGGGGGAAGACACCTCTCACATACGCTTACTGTAAACGCGCACTGAATGAATGGACAAACTCGACCGAAACCACCGTTTCCAAATGCAGAAAAAGCAGGTCGAGTGAGCTATTGTTCGACGAGTGTTTGTGGCGACATGTTTCACCTGTGCAAGTTCAGGCATAAAGGGAATTAACAGAGCGCGTGCATTGCAGGCGCGAGTACGCGTGTCGCGCGATGGTCCATGTGGAGCCGGAGGGCGCGCGGCATCTTAAACACCGGCTCGCATCAGATGCTCGAGATGATCTGATCTCTAACATCCAAATTACTGTTGTTTAAAGAGAGAAACTTTAAAATTCACATTTAAATGCTCAAATAAAAACGTGCTATGACTCTGTTTTAGAGTATATAAATTTATTGTTGTATGATAATATGCAATAATGTAATGCAGTATACAAGAGTTAGTATAGTATGGTGAAGTGTTGTAAGCGAGAGAGTATAATGCATCATAGTTTTTTGTGGTTTAGGGTAGTGTGCTATATTATAGTATACCTTTAGGTTTCAATTGCAGGTCATTTCAATTATCTCCAAGCACCTGGAAATTAGGAGAACAGAAGGACACAAGTTTCAACACATTTCATCATCATCATCTCTTCACTTTCAAGGTATGTAACTGTTTTGTTGTCCCCTACTTTGCATCTTAAAGATACACAAGTCCATCTGTAGTGTGATTTTTTACTGGAATGAGTTCAGCATTTAAAACCAGCATGATGATGCTCCCTTTGTTGTGTCTGTTGAGCAAATCGAGCATCGTTGTAATATTCACATCCCACCAAAAGCCATCAGGTTGTTTGCAATGCAACGCTAAGGCTATCCAAGTGTTAGAAGCATCACCCGGGTATCATGAGTGCCATGCTGCAAATACTGAGAAACAGATCATTCCTGGCATGCATCTGCTCCTTCTTATAGATGAGCATAAAAGTTCATCTCAGTCTGCGTTGCGTCCAAACAATGCCCACTGGCAACAAGTTGTTTTTGTGCCTCTGTGAAATTACAGCCCCTCATACGTGGTGCCCAGCAAGTGGGCACTTTTATTTTCAAGCCCCATTTATCAACCACTAAATGGTGTGTGAAATTGTAAAAGGCAGTGATTTCTCTCCCGAGCCTCGCCGGTAGTGCGGGTGGGTGTTTATGGGTCCTCATTTTATTGTACTCCCGAAACAGATATTTTAAAACCTTGTTGCATGTGAAGCCAAACTTGAACTGTCTTTCTCCCTGGCATGCATTTTTGAACGCGATCCAGCGTTGGCGCTCCCCAAGACTTGGATATTTTATAGCGAGCTCTCAGCTAGTTGTAACTTGTGTTTTCTAGGAAATCTGGCAATGGGAAATACATGCTAAAGTGTTGGTTATTTTAAGCTGTTCATTAAACACCTCTGAGATGCAATGACTGGCTTCAGGCTGACCTAGTTGAGGACAGGTGGAGGCTGACAGATGTCCTGTTGCTGTGTGTGTGTGTGCTTATGTAGTTTCTAGGTGTTCACCTGATGCAATGGCTGTTTGAAAAAGCTAGACTGTATAATTAAGATGCCTAAGATGCCTCTTTGTGTACTACTTACGTTCTTTGTGCAAGAAATCAATGCACTAAGCTTGTGAAAAAATATACATTCAACATGAAATTCAATCCATACTGAAAGTATCATTAAAACTGTTGCATAAAATAAAAATGTTATCCAATTTTTTTATTTCCTGTAACACATACTGTACACTGTAAAAAATGCTTATGTTTCTTAGTAGATTTAGCGAAAATAAATAAATTAATCTGTTAAGAAAATGTAATTCTTGTTTTAATCAAAATTTGAGTTAAAAATCACATAAAAATGTGAGAAATTTGAGTAATTCTAAATTAACACATTATTGAGTATTTCAACTTAATTGTATCATGTACAATCCACTCAAATGTGAAAAAAACCTTGATAATGTTATGTTGGAACTACATTAATGATTTTGGTATAACTAAGGGGGCGTGCACACCAAAGCTTTTATGCACGCAACCGGTACAGCACCTGTTTTCATTTGTTTCCAATAGAAGTGCGACGTTTTTAAAAAAAGCAGCTAGCGGATTTTTTTCGCGCTTAGTGGTTTTTCTGCATTCGGCGGTGGGCATCGAGAGTTGAAAGAGATTCAACTTTGGGTAGAAAGCCCCACTCGTCAATGTCAGTTCTCACACGGCCGTCCAATCACAGTGGAGGAGGGGCGGGACAAGTATCACATCATCCAGCCGCCTCAAATCTCAAGTGTCACAGCTTCCAAAGGACTCAGCTGAAGAAAGCTGGCGCTCAGCTGAAAAAAACCCCTGGCATTCGGCGTCCTCCAGGCATTTTCAGCCATGTAAAAAAGCTTTGGCGTGTCCCGCCCCTAAGGGGGCGTGCACACACCAAAGCTTTTATGCTTGCGGCCGGTGCATGTTTTCAATGGAAGCTTGCCATTCTTCAAATAAGCCAGCAGCTAGCGTTTTTTCCGCACTGAAAACCGGCGCTTGGCGTTTTTTCCGCACTCGGAAAACTTTGGGTGAAAAGGTCCGCTCGTCAATGGCAGTTTAAACACGCCCGTCCAATCACAGAGGAGGAGGGGCGGGACAAGTATCACAACAACCAACCGGCTCACAGCTGAAGTATCACAGCTACCAAAGTGCTCGGCTGAAAAAAGAAGCTGGCAATTGGTGTCCTCCAGGCATTTTCAGCCGTGTTTAAAAGTTTTTGTGTGCACATCCCCTAACGGTATTCACATGGGACGAAAGCGTTAACGCTTGATGGAAGCTTGTCTAAAGCGTGGCCAACAGCCAATCAAAGTGGCTTCAACACATGATCCGGTCTTCCATAAACTTAATGGCTGGCTCTGTCTAGGTTATTTGCATAAGGTGGTCTGATTGGCTGACACACGCGTTGCTGCTTGAAAAGTTGAGAAATAGTCAACTTCTGCCGCGAGCAACGGCACTGACGCGCGCCGACGGATCCACAATTCAGTTTGGCAACGCATTATGTCACCCATTAAAAGTGAATGGGAAGCATTAAAGCTTACACCCCATGTGAATGTACCGTAAGGGGGCGTGCACACCAAAGCTTTTAAACTCTGCTGAAAACACCAGGCAGACGCCGAACGCCAGCTTTTTTCAGCCGACTGCCAGCTTTCTTCAGCTGAGCGCTTTGTTTGCTGTGAAACTTCTGCTTTGTTTATCTGGCATTGAACGATGAGCTGGTTGGTTGTTCATTTGATATGTTGTATGTTTATATATTTCAAGAAGAACAATTTCTGGAAGCTTTTGTTAAAATCATGAAAAATGCTGCTCTGCTGGCAACTTAAAAAAAAAAACCTTGGCGGGGAAAGATATCAAAACTCTTTGGTCATTTTTGAGCGCAATGCTTAAAGTCTATTTAGATTCAATGGATTGGGCTAAGCTATGCTAAAAGTGGTACCGCCAGACCCGGAGATCGGCCGAATGGATTCCAAAACGATAAAAATCTAATGTTTCACTCTAGGGGAGCTGGAAAATGAACCTTGTCAGTAAAATATCGCACAGCTGGGAAAAGCTCTTAACCAATCAGATTCAAGAACCAGAAAGAACTGTTGTAGAATAGTTTGTAATGCACCGTAAAGCATCTGTGCCAAATGCATAAATGTCAGATGTTCCTATAGAATAAAGCACAAAAGTTATTTTACAGGTAACATTTATGCATTTGGCAGACACTTTGATCCAAATGACATAGTGCTCTGATCAGTATGTGTATACCCCGAGGTTCGAAACCCATTACATTGGCGCTGCTGACTCAATGTCTACCAATTGATTCACAGGAACATGGTTTGATTCCTAGCTCACAACAGACATATAGATAAGCGCTATACCTCCAATGGACTGTAGAAACGTGTCTGCCAATTGTGTGAATGTAATGAATCGCTGGCTTAGCAACATGCCAATATCAGACTCCATTGAAATCAGTCATGAATTGAATCTCCTGCACAATCTGCCTATTAAGAGCATTCGGTTACTTCTGAGGCTCAATTTGGGTTAAGATGCTTCTCAGAAAGTCTCACTAGGTTTTGAAATAGAGCCATAGAGACTGTGTATTCCCCGTTTCTATCATCTCTGTCTCTCATGTCGTACATTTATCTTTCTTTCATCCTCTCTCTCGCCTCTGGGTGAAAACTAGTTCTGCGTTGTAAAGTGCACACAGGGTGGGTGTAACCACAGTCCACACCTGGCCACACCAGATAAAACCCTTGAAATATCACTGAAAACTATTGACAGAGTGCATGATGTCACCTTATCAACTATGACTCGGGTGTCACAAGCTTTAGTTGGTAAAATGTCATACAGAACTGGTTCCCAGAGCATCAAACCCCTCTTGTTTATTTAAAGGAAAAGATCAACCCAAAATGTAAATTTGGTCATTGTTAGTCATCCTCATTCTGTTTCAAACCTATATTATGGAGAACAGTGCTTAAATAACCTCCCAAGCTGCTATTTTGCATAAAGTGACTATTCATTGTGACACTGGCAGTTTTAACCATAAAAGTAATCTAAATGACTCATGTGCTAGGCTATATTTAAAGTCGTGTGATAGTAGTGTGCAGAACGACGATATTCACAGAAAATCTTTCGCTTTACCGTATCTCGCAAATCTCATTCTGAATCTGCAAACATGTGATGCATTTGTTTATTGAGAACAACATAAGGGGCAGTAAATAATGAAAGAACGTTAATTATTAAGTGAACTAAAGGGTAAAAAATGGTCCCTAGCTGTCACTGGGGTGGTACCCTTTCATTAAGTACGCCTTTGCATCTAAAGGTCATATTAGTACCTCAGAGGTATATACTGGTACCAAATATATTCACCCTAAAAATGGGTTATTTTCAACCCAGCATTGGTTCAAAAAGAGACGAGCACAGCTGTTGGGGAAAATTTTTATTTTTGGCGCATTTTTTGACCATTTCTTTTACCTTTTATAGACGGAAAATGAGGATGCTGTCACATTTAGTCTCGTATCAGCACTGTCTTCATCTCCTTTGTGAACGTGTGTGTGATTTTATTGTCGTGTGAGCATGTGGCCCGCCGCAGTCGGGGAATTTGCGGTGTTCATCCACATAATGTCATGACACTTACCTCAGCTCATTTCCATGTAAATGAATAACTGTCCGGGTTCTGAAAAATTGACATAAATATTGAAAACCGGGAGAAGATGGCAAGCGAATGTAGTGATTTAGATCTACAAATGGTCCATCTCCTTTTATCAACGAGTTGAAATCAATTAAATGTTTGAATGAAGATGACGTTTAAGCTTAGTAGATGGCTTTATTTATGTTTAACTGAATAGTTCGAAAATTCTGTCATTATTTTCTCACTCCCATGTTGTCACAAACCTGGATAAATGTATTTGTTCTGATGAACAGGAAGCAAGATATTTTGAGGAAGTTTGTAACCAAATTCCCTGAGTCGGGCCGAGTACCAAAACACTTGTAGCCAGTCAGCAGTAAGCGGCGTGTCTACTAACCAACATCGTTGCCTGGGTTGTGTATGTGTGGGGCGGGTCTATCAAAAGAAGGTCCAGATTCTATTAGGGTAGGGGCGTGTTTGTTTAGGTGATTTCAAATGTCAACATTGGCTTTCAGAGATCATGCACCCCGCCTTTAAGCTGAAATTGGAGGGTGTAGATTTGTTAGTTAGTTGATAGGAAATTTGAGAAATAAATTAGTTTTTTGCTTACAGGGTATAAACGGTTAAGTTATGTGCCTTACAAAGCATGCCACGGCGTACACACAACAGCACGCTTACAAGATCGAAGTGAATTACCCTCATGAAACGTCTCACCTTGATCATAATCAAAGCTGGCAGCTTAAGGAACCCGTGGGTGTACGTTCATTACTTAAGACCAAAGAGCCCTCAGATTCATTTCAAGGTTATGAACATGCAGGTGGATACTGACAGCACCATATCTCTCGATCTCCGAATAATCTCCTGGTCTACGAGCGAACAGCAGGTTTGTCAGGCCTGACACCTGTCAAAGCCAAAGTAATTCATTGGCGTCTTTTTGAACGTAGGGCGTCAGATGTTACCGATAAATTAGTTAAATGAAGAGGCTTGTGGAATAACAAAGCTCCAAAAAATCTGATTTTTCAAAAAATCAAGACAAAAACGCCTTAGTCGTTTGATGACTCCTATAGTCATATTTTTACAGATTTATGCACCTTAATGTCGAAAGAGGTTGTAAAACTAACCCCCAATTTGTCGCAAAGCCGGTTAAATGAAGTGGAATGTAAACTAGAGACACAAGAAAATAATTGGTGACTACCAATGAGTGTGCCAAACAGGAACAAACACCTGCTCCAGGCCCCTAATGTACTGTTGTTCTGGGAAAGACAGCGAAAATGCCGCATGAACCTGTAATATTACAGACAGTAGTTTTCCCTCTGGGCATCTGTAGCAGAAGAATTGTGTTGCATGCTGGGTCGCAAACTGTCGTATTGCTTTCCCCCGTGCTTGGCAAATGGGCCCTTGAGGGGTCTTCGCGACCCAGGACGTGGCGTTTTTGAAAAGTGTGTCGTCCCTCTTATCGCCTCTTCTTCTGCGGATGGATGGGGTTGAAGCACTGCCTTCTGCTGACAGGTAGAAATGAAGCTATATGTCTTAGGACACGCTGACCATCAACAAGTGTGAGTTATATGTCTGTCTATTGTCCTGGCATCTTAGCGGTGTGCTTTTAGAGATTTCAAGAGCTTCGGTGGCTGACTTATAAATAACAATGCTGGATAGATAGAGGAGAGAATTCAACAATAGGAGAGATGGCTTTTCTCATGTGACTCTGTTGTGCGTTGATTATTGGTTTATTTTGGTAAAAGCGTCTGATCTGTAATTTCGGCTGTATCCTGATAAACAACAACAGGGGTTTGTTCATTAGGAGTCGTATTGAGGCAGATGTAGTCAAATGGAAATCTGAATTGATTGAGTTTTAAGCCCAACCGGTGTTAAAATGGTTGCAGTGATGGCCACAAAACCATAATAAGATTTTCTGTTTTGATTTTGATTGGTTTATTGTCAATCAATGCTTTCAAGGGGTTAAGGTCTCGCCGGTTATATAACTACAATATGTGAACAAAAAGCATTTCTGTCAATTAACAGCTATTCAAAATTAGTAGGGCTGCGTAACGATTAATCACAACAAATCCATTTCACATCAAAGTTTGGTTTGCTTGGTTGGGGTAAGTGTTTTTAACTTTTAAATAAACTTTTGTAGAGTTCGAAGTTGTTCTGAAGGCCATCTGGCCTTTAAATTGTAAAAATGAGCTGGAACTGATGTACTCTCAACTAAAGGATTATTAGGAGCACCTGTTCAATTTCTCATTAATGCGATTATCTAATCAACCAATCATATGGCAGTTGCTTCAATGCATTTAGGGGTGTGGTCCTGGTCAAGACAATCTCCTGAACTCCAAATGTCAGAATGGGAAAGAAAGGTGTTTTAAGCAATTTTGAGCGTGGCATGGTTGTTGGTGCCAGACGGGCCGGTCAGAGTATTTCACAATCTGCTCAGTCACTGGGATTTTCACGCACAACCATTACTATGGTTTACAAAGAATGGTGTGAAAATAGAAAAATATCCAGTATGCGGCAGTCCTGTTGGTGAAAATGCCTTGTTGATGCTAGAGGTCAGAGGAGAATGGGCCGACTGATTCAAGCTGATAGAAGAGCAACTTTGACTGAAATAACCACTCGTTACAACCGAGGTATGCAGCAAAGCATTTGTGAAGCCACAACACGCACAACCTTGAGGCGGATGGGCTACAAGAATTTGGTGTAAACCGAATGAGAACATGGATCCATCATGCCTTGTTACCACTGTGCAGGCTGGTGGTGGTGGGGTAATGGTGTGTTTTCTTGGCACTTTAGGCCCCTTAGTGCCAATTAAGCATCGTTTAAATGCCACGGCCTACCTGAGCATTGTTTCTGACCATGTCCATCCCTTTATGACCACCATGTACTCATCCTCTGATGGCTTCTTTCAGCAGGATAATGCACCATGTCACAAAGCTCAAATCATTTCAAATTGGTTTCTTGGACATGACAATGAGTTCACTGTACTAAAATGCCCCCCACAGTTATCAGATCTCAACCCAATAGAGCATCTTCGGGATGTGGTGGAACAGGAGCTTCGTTCCCTGGATGTGCATCCCACAAATCTGTATCAACTGCAAGATGCTATCCTATCAATATATATATATTTTAATTCCCAAAAAAATGCACCTGCTGTGGATGACACATTAGTTATATAAGCACTCCTTAAAACTTTAAACTGAAGCCGCTTTCCCCAGAGTGAATCTAGCATCTGCTTGTTCCACTTAGCTGGATAGTTAAATGTGCTTCATATATTCATTTGTAACCCCTAACCCTTGAGGGCACTTTAAGGTCTCATAATATATAGCAGCTGGCAGAAGACAAAGGACTAAATATAGCCAATGCACTGAATCTTGTTGTGTTAGCTGGCTGTGTAACTGTCTGTGCAACATTTCTCGACAAAGTTGCGTTATAATGATATAGATGTCAAATATGTCCTTGTGAGTAACCTAAATATAAAGCGTGTACGTCTCGCTGTCCGTCGTGATGACTACATACTGTAAAAAGCGGAAAAAAGAAACACACAAAGCATTTGACGCAATACTCAACCTGTCATCAAAGAAAGCAACTCGCTAACTTTAGTCATTTATCACGCAATACACGCAAATAAACACAGTGTGGCACGCCCACTTCTCATTTGCCTGTCAAACAGACCAATCAACAACATTAGGAAACATCTGCAATATGGGAATTTGTTACGAATTGAATAGCTCATGAGAGAATTTCTAATTATCCGCTAATGGCAATAATTCACATAGTTTCAGATGTCTTTGAATTTCTTGGTAATGCAACTTTTTGAATACAAGATGCGTCAGTGGTAATTGTCTCTCCGTGGTGACAAAGTGGTTTATTTTCCATTAGGGGGTGATGATAACATCAAGGGAGCACATTTACCATGCTTGTTTTCCCTTCAAATTTCTGCCTGGGCGTTGAAAACCCCTGCATGGGCGATAAAAGTGTGTGAATGACAAATCGCTTCAAATCGCTAATGTTTCTCGGGTGTATGCCGATTGTGCGTATGGGTGTCCACCGCGGCGACACGCCCGTTTATCAAATGTATCCGAGCTGTTAATGTGTGCCAGCGTCTACTCCATCCAAGTTCATTCTTCACTGAAGGCCACAGATTGCCTGTTTTCCTCAGGGAAGTTATTACAGACAGGGTCAAAGGTGAATTGTGTCTTGCTTCAGATGGCATTGTGATACTTTACTGTCTGGAGCGATCCACACAGAAGTTCAGGCAAAGAAAGCAATACTATTGCAAAAGGCGACATTAGTTATGAATGACAAAATCGTTTTTAGGTGGTCTGAACGACTGCAAATTAGACATGCGAAATATACCCTATAGTGAGATTGTCCTATCGGCAGCCTGTGAGATTGCTAGTATCAGGGGGCGGGGCATTCGTTTACTCAATTAATTATTTGATCATTTTTTTACTCATTATGACAAGCCACTGGTTTGGTAGACAAGAACAAAAGTGAATTTACTCTAAAGGGGGTCGCACAACGGATGCGCAGCTCAGTGCCGCGCAGCGCCGTGTCGAGTCGCGTCTAGGACAACTCGGAGGTATTGTACACCGGAAGAGCACATTAAATAGTCCGAGCTTAGTGAGATAGCGTCTACTTCAAAATATACGTTAGCAGCCAATGTTAATCGTTAATGATTTGGAAGAAATATGATGTTATTTAATGTTAAACTATGTGAATGGCACTCTGTGGCGCGACAGGGATTTGAGCAACTTCCTGAGTCGTAGCTGGGCACCGCGGACAGGCGCCACCAGTGTGCGTATACTCATAGAAAGCAATGTGTTTGATTTTTTTAGAACGGCGCAGCGCTGAGCTGCGTGTCCGGTGTGTGACCCCCTTAAGGGGGCATGTACACCAAAACGTTTACAACCGCGGCTGGCGAATGCTTTGAATTGTTTTCAATAAAAGTGCTGCGCTTTTAAAAAAACGGCGAGGATCGGCGCTTGGCAGCATGTGGCGGGTTTTGTCAGCATGAAGCGTTTTTGAAAAGCACGGCACATTATTCAACAAATAAGTAAATGAGTAAACTTTTACCCCGCCCCCTGATACTATCATGTATCACAATCTCACAGGCTGACAATAGGACAATCTTACTGTAGGGTATATTGCACCAGCCTAATTTGCAGTCGTTCAGACCACCCAAAAAACGATATTGTCATTCCTAGCTGTCACAAAAACGCACATGTGCCCAGAGTTTAAAAATGTTCAACTTCGGGTAAAACGCTCAGCTCGTCAGTGTCACTTTTCACTCAGCCGTCCAATCACAGTGGAGAAGGGGTGGGACAAATATTACAACAACCAATTGGTGCATTGACTGATAAACAAAACAGAAGTATCAGTGCAACCAAAGCACTTAGGCTACGTACACACCAAATACGGGGCATCGCGTTACTCGCTCTATATTACTCGCGTGATTAAACTTCGTGTCGTGCAAATTTTTCGCTCAAGTTGAATATTTTCAACTTGGGCGAAGACACATTTGAGGCGAATAGCGGATGTTTTCGCGGCAAACGTGCCGCCCATATTGCGTCATTCGAATCGCCCCATGCGAGGATGCGTTTAATCATGTCTTTGCATTGACTTAGTATGTAATCTACTCGCGCAAATTGTTGAACTCGCGTCTGGTGTAACCCACAGTTAGGTAAAAAAACACTGATAAGCAGCCACAGTCGGCGTCCGTTTGTTTTTTTCAGGCGCGTTTAAACCCCTTGGTGTGCACGCCCTCTAAGGGCAGCTAGTAACACTGTCACGACCGTAGTCTTCTTAATCCGAATGCGTCATTAATTTCTTGGGTGCCATGAAACGTGAACACTCATGGCATGTTTGTTTTCTTATTTAGATGGCTAGGATTTTTAAGTGCAGAATAATTTTAGATAAAGTGCAATTAAATTTTGCATACAAGATGATTATGTAAAAATTGTGACTTGGGTGAATTTAATCCAGTGTTTTAGCATGTTTTTACCTTGGGTTACTCACAGCAAAAGAGTGAAAGGTTATTTAATGAGTTTAAAAAGTAAAAAATAGTTTAGCTTGTAAAAACATCTTCTTAAGACCCTTGCTTTCAATGTAAAAATTAATTTATAGCTATCTTTTAAGTAAACTAGCCAACCTACCTAGTAATGACCGCCAGAACTGTAACTCAAATATTTCACATTTACGATATTTGGCAGGCGCCAAGTGTATTACAAGTTATATAATTTGTATTGTATTTGTCTGATCAAACCTGTGACCTTTTGTGCTGCTAACGTGTCTACCACTGAGCACAACAGGAGTACATAACGGTACAATAGTAGAGCTGTATTCACGTTTCCATTAACAACTAATCAATCAAAATAATTGTTGGGACGTCCTTGAGATGAATTTTTATAGGCAATATAAAAATCAACCGATTGGATGAACGTGGCAAGACTCAAGCAAACTGAGGGACAAGTTGATCTACAGACTTAATTTCCACCATATGGCCTTGAGTGTAAAAATTACTGCTTGATTTCAAACATATGCTTTTTCTCAAGCCAGTTAACCTGCAGGGCTGTGGGATACCGGTCAAGACCGCTTCAAATGAACTGGAATCAGTTATTAGCCAGCAAGCAATGTTTTGTAATATCTGCCGAGTGTTGAAGCAAAGACTTGTGTCCTGTGAGCTCCACCATGAGTCGTTTTAGATAAACGCTTAATCTGTTTTGTGATATGTGCAGCTTTAAAGCGATAGTTCAGCAAAAAATGAAAATTACCCCAGAATTTACTCACCCTCAAGCCATCCGTGAAACATATGTACATCATCTTTAAAAGAGACATTTCATAAGACTTTTTTAAAATGTAAAATAAATCTTTGGAAGATAATTCATTATAACATGTTAAAATTGCCACTTTTTAGGTGTGAGCAAAAATGTGTAGTTTTTGGGTGTGTCCTTTAAAATGCAAATGAGCTAATGAAATGCAAACACTGATCACCATAATGGTGGTTTGTTGGAATTGAAACTCAACTGTGCTGTCGTATGATGCGTAAGACCTGTGAGTTGTTTAGCTACAGATATGGATATCTGCCTTTCCTTTAAAATCCTTGGTTTAGAATTCTTCCTATTTATGCCTGGTGTTGTTTTGGCTTCAGGGTGAGTACATCATGGGATCATTTAAATTTTTTGTTTAAGGCACTTTTTGAACGATCAAAGTTAGTACGAACTTAGTTAAAAACACCGCCAGATCCTTTTGGCCGACAACCACCTCAGATAGATTTGCAATGAGTTTAATGTGCAATCGTAAATGAAATATCATAAACCACATAAAGTTAAAGAGATTTACAACCTACAGAGCAGTTTAAGGCCCAATTCCAATTCTATTTTATACCCGTACACCTACCCCTCAACACTTCCCTTTGCCTCCTGAAACTAAAATATTCCCCTAAGACATAGGACACCACTATTACACTGTCATATGACATCATACGACCTACATCAAATTAGATGCAATGTTTATCACATTGCCGCCTTCACTTGCAATCATACAAAGTTTAGTTTCATCTTAAAAAGTGGTCCTGGAAGCCCAAAAGCAGCACCACACACCACCCTCTGTTAATGATTCAGATGCTTTTCTCCTCCGTATATTCACTTTCTGTCCGCAATCGCTGTAGTGGAATGGCAACCCTACTTAAAATCCAGCAAAGACCAGCATAAGCGGATAGCTGGTTTAAGGTGGCAGTAGCTGGTCAACCCAGTCTCACCCCATGGCGTCAATATTTGACGACACTTGACCATGCGTCAATATGTTGACGCGGAGGGTATACCTTTCGCGTCATTTTGTGACGAACTGGGGACTTCAATACTATTAAGTCCGTTGCATTCTCTTTCCTATTTTCTTACCATTTTCGCGTCGGTTTAGGGTTAGATTTCCATAATGACATCCCTACCCAAACCTAACTCTAACCCCAACGCCAGGTGACAACTGTTTAATTTCGCGTACCTAACTCTAACCCCAACGCCAGGTGACAACTGTTTAATTTCGCGTACACTGTTTAATTTTGCGTAATCTAACCCTAAACCGACGCGAAAATGGTAAGAAAATAGGAAAGAGAATGCAACGGACGTAATAGTATTGAAGTCCCCAGTTCGTCAAAAAATGACGCGAAAGGTATACCCTCCGCGTCAACATATTGACGCATGGTCAAGTGTCGTCAAATATTGACGCCATGGGGTGAGACTGTGTTACGCTGGTCTAAGCTGGTCCTCCCAGCCTAGCAAAGCTGGTGGGTCAGCTGGTCTTTCAGCATGACCAGCTAAATCCAGCTTAAAAAGTGACCAAAACACAGCTAGACCAGCTTGCTACACCAGTAATACCAGCTAAAACCAAGCTGGGAGACCAGCTCACCAGCTTATGGTGGTCTTAGTTGGATTTTTCAGTAGGGAATCTAAAGCACCGGGAGTAAGTAGGGTCCTGAAAAATCTTCATTTGAAGGGCTATTTGACCCTTCTCCTACCCCTCCAACTATAAGAGCATTGGGACATCCCTAGCCCTTCATGTGAATGCGCTAAACGGAGGAGTAGGGGTAAGGGGTAGAAATGGAATTGGGCCTAAAGTAAAAAAAAAGTTGTGTTTAAAACAAGTTGCATAATCTAATTATAACCTGATTTAGCAGTTCAAGTGCGGTCGCAGAGGACAACAGAAAGATTTGCAAGTCATTAGTGTGAATTAATTGAATATGTTTCTTCTTTTGTTAAAAGGTGTTTCATTTAAAGCCTATTTCCTTTTCATACTTTTATAGTGTTTAATAAGATTAGCTGCTGAAATGTAAAGGGTATTCCCCACAGATAAACAGGTCGGTCACGCTAAAGGTAAGAGGTGGTCTAGTTTTCAATGCAATGATGGTATAAATGCTCTACTGGGGTTAATAATAAAATATCGTGATTTTTTTGTAAGAATAAATGGAATCTGAAGGTCTGCTGGAAAACTGTCAAAGATAATAATTTGTAACAATCTTTCACAAATTACTCTTGGGTGAAGGACGAATGCTCATCCGAAGTATATGCAATACAGAAAAGTGCATGTACTATTTTGCTTGCTTGTATTGTCTTGTTATTTCGTTTCAGTTTTCTCCTGGCCTTCAGCTTTGTTGAGCAGATTTAGTAGTTTATTTGGACAGTGAGTCACAGTACGGCTGATATCTTGGCTTTGTGTGCATGAGCTTCTGTGTGTGTGTTCATAGAGCACAGTGCTACCGACGCCAAGGTCATAGGTTCGACTCCTAGGGAACACAGGGACTGATCAAATGCATATCATGAATCCAAGAGATCCTCTTGTTTATCTCCTTATAAAGTGGCTGCCAAAATATTTGGATGCTTGTCAGTACGTATGAAGTTATGTCTCCTTGAGTTAACACA
Source organism: Paramisgurnus dabryanus (assembly GCF_030506205.2). Lineage (NCBI taxonomy): Eukaryota > Metazoa > Chordata > Actinopteri > Cypriniformes > Cobitidae > Paramisgurnus > Paramisgurnus dabryanus. The sequence continues at coordinate 6,720,001 of NC_133338.1, read as the reverse complement.
GGTGCTCATCACATGGAAAATGTTTGGGACCCTGTAACAGGATATGATATGGCACTCCAGTACTTCTGTTTTTAATAAATAATAAGTTATAAACAAATATAAATCATTTTAATAGGTGCTGTAAACAATTACAGCCACTCCGCATCCGACAGACTTGGCCACTGAATTGGACCATTTCCATCCCTTGAGCCAGAGATCCACTTTCCAAAATCCTGGCCTCTGGAAAACATACCAGCAAAATCCATTTTCAGCCAACTTGAACATGTAGAAATTATTCACAGGCATAGACTGTTTCTGATTAAAATTGTTTCTTTTTTGATGTCTATGGGGTCACGGAGACATATGGGATTTCTTGGGACACGTATTTCAGTATCTCCAAGGTATTAGGGACCTTTTAGGAATGGTATTTAGAAGTCACCTACGGCACCTATAGTATATAGTATTTTATGGACTTCATTTTCCTGCAGTACTACAAACTGTGCAGATTTGAAGTTTGGATTATTTGCCATGTTTATTTTCTTAAAAGGTTTTACATATTTTATTGGTCAAAGTCTATATGGATTTAAAGTCTAATGTTTTATCAATTTAAACACAACTAATTTTTATTTTGTTCATAAAAAGTGTCCTTTTATAACATTATAAAACGTTCCCATAACGTTTCACTTAAGTTTTAAAAACGTTCATCTTAGAACATTAAAACGCCCAGTTTTTTAGACGTTCTATTAACGTTATTGTTTAAAACTTAACGTGTTTTAAATGTGAATCGGACAATAAGTGCTCTTTAACATTCAGATTAGGTTAAAAAACATTGTTTAAACGTTTTTACAATGTCCAGTTTCTTAGACGTTGTACGTACGTTATTTTTTGTTATAGAATGTCATTCAAAACGTTTTTAGAATGGTTCAGTCAAAAAAAAATGTAAACGTTATTTAAACGTTCAATTCGCCATTATATTAATTTTATTAATTAGGTTATAAAACAATAGGTTTAAACGTTTTTTAAACGTTGTATTAACCATATTGTTTGGTAATGAGAATGTTGTTAAAAACGTTTTTAGAACGTTTCACTAACAATGCAATTATAACGTTTGCCTTGTGACGCACTGGGGCAGTTGTAGCCTAGTGGTTAGAGAGCGGTTAGAGAGTCGTGCTTGTATCTTGAGAGTTGCCGGTTGCCTTGAGCAAGGCACCTTACCCTAATTGCTCCCTGGGCGCTGGGATAGCTGCCCACTGCTCCGGGTGTGTGTGTTCACGAATTGCAATGCGTGTGTTGACTGTTGACTGTTGACTGTATGTTGAGTTGCATACTTGACAAGCATGTCACTTTTCTTTATATTGTTTCCAATGATAATGTTTTTAGAACGTTCCACTAACAAAACAGTTATAATGTTTACAATGCTACCGTTTTAAGAATGTTAGATTACCTACGCAATGGTAACATTTTCAAAGTTTAGTACGAAAAACAAAGTTATTGTTTTTAGTACGTTCTGCTAATGATGCAATTATAATGTTTTAAGAACGTTTGTCGATTGCAGATAACGTTAGGGAAACTTTCTACTAATGTTATTGCAAGAAAATGTTTAATAACTTTAAGAGAACCTTTAGAAAACGTTAGCCAAAGTTACAGGAACGTTCCCTGTTGGCTGAGTTGTGTCATATGTTTAAATTGACTTTCAGACATGTTTAGTGTGGTTTAAGTGTTTAAATATGTTTGGCAACCACTGTAGATTCATCTCAGCCAGGACACCCACCGAAATGTCTCTGAATCAGTAGTTTTATGGCTGATGTTGTCAGATGGCTGGTTAGAATGACCTGCGGGTCAAGTCAATAGTCCCTCTTAAATCCTCACACACAGCTTACAGCAGCAGGTGCCGCTAATGGTTCAAAAGGCCCCGCATCGCATCACAGCTGCAGCACTTCTGCAGAAAACACATCGGCACGCACATCTGGATGTGTAAATCTCAGCCGAATCCTGCCAAGATACACAGCGGCTGTTTTTCAGAGGACTGTCACGGATGGTGAACTTGTGGGTGAATGATCTGTTTTGAACTGTTACCTGCTCTAAAAGCAATCACTGGAAATTTCTGAAAAGAATATGAATCTTTAGGTAATCGTTCAAAATGGTAAAAGACAGTTTAGTAACTTTGATTGATAGTGCTTGCACACTTAAAGTCCATGTAAAGTCAGATATTAAAAGTGTTCTCTGCTTGTCACATCACAGAAAAAAGCGTTACACCAAATTCGAATTATTAAAAAAAGGGCAAGTAAATAAAATAAGTTATCAAAATCCTGAAAAAACAGGCAGGATTCTCTGATCTCAAAAGCTGGGTGCGTGTATACAAAATATTTTATACATCGAATTTTAGACTCTACATGTGCTTCAGATCAGAATTTGGATTGGCCAGAAGTTAAATACCTGAAGTTGCAAATTCAGGTGCTTTTTAAAATACTTGGGCCTTGTATTGAGGAAGAGACTACAAATGGAGATGGAGCGTACTCAATTACTCCACCGGGACTGTTTTCCAATACCTAATGTAACAAATCTGACGCATTTGACATGTTTGTTGAACTGCCGAGAAGAGTTTTCAACAAACAGTCTGTATTGTTTTCTGGCTAACATCCCAGTTTGGTCCCATGATGCAGGAAGAATGTAAAAATTGCAGGGTAAAGGGTATAATAAGACTAGCGTCCGTATTACACTGGAATTCATCCTTTTACTCTGCAGTCGTGCCAGTTTAATGTCAACACCTTCTACCGCAAGACATTTCTGTCTGGCTGACTTACGGTTACTCAATGTCAAATCACAAAAGTCATTGATAAATAAGTCGCATTTATGCAGTCAAACGTGCAATGTATTCTCGAAACACAGATTTGATCGAGAGTTTGAATTCTAGAGCATTTTCTGCAATGAATTTAGGGAAAAATCTTACATTTCTACAAATGAATATAAACTGATGTGCACAGCTTTCCCTCACAGTCCAAAGAGATGTAGGTCAGATGTGCTGGAGATTCTAAATTGCTCATAGGTGAGGTTAAGGCGGTGTATGTGTGTAAGCTTTGTGATGAAATGGACACCCTTTGGGAGGGAGGAGTTCTCTGTCGTCTGCCCAACATGTGATGAAATAGGCTTCAGCATTTTGAAAGAATTTATGGATGTACACATGGTCAAATATGTTGAGAGCGACAACCTTCTGGTTAAACCTTTAACATGATATTTAAGTAGGTGTAGTTAATGCGCTACTATCCAACTACGTTCTTTCGTCAATCCTTGGTTGTGTCGTGTAGGGTGAGAGCAAGTAAAACTGCTCCATCCACAAACTGTAACCACAAAAGTGTAGCTGTGCCTCATTGGGTGTCCTGATTTTGCCAAGTGGTTGATGTCCTCGGGGCAAATTATGTTGGCCCTGTGGCAACAATTCAATCAACCAATCAGATTTCAGAAATAAGTTTAAGCTTACAACCAGGATTATCTGCTTCTAGACAATTGTTTTTCACCCCCTACTGAATTTAGGGTTCGGTTATGGTTGATGTTTGGGGTGGGTTTAGGTTTTATTTACAAAATTGTTGCCCATGGGTCCACACAATATGTTGCCCTGAGGACATCTCTGACTTGGCAAATCAAGTTGAGCGTATGTCATTATAAGCTGTGTTCGCAAAACAAGTCAGAAGCAAAATGTGCTGGTGTTGCGAAGATACACTTGGACATGAATGTTTTTGCACCTTTAATGGCCACACAGGCAAAGTGAGTTGGATTTCTCACCTGCATCGTCGACATTATCTTCGCTCACACTTTCTTTGTACTCGCAACAGTTGTCTAAAGTTGCATTAAGAAGCATTTGAGTTGTCGCAGTTGACGTTCACAATGAAACCCTATTTGTGCCTGCCCATTCCGAATCTCCACAACACCCTAAGTCACATGGATTGTTCCAAAATAAGGTTGATTTTGCGTAAACTGAACCTTGCAATAACATCACATATCTTGCTAGTTGGCCTCCATTGCTCCACTGTAGTGTCCATTAGTGTAATGATTGGTTAGGCAAGATTAGATACAAGTGCTGTTTTATTGCAACCACTTTTTTACGTAAACAGGCACGGGTCGAAAATCAAGGCAAACACGGCATCAAAGGTAATCCATAAATCACAGTCCAGGCAAAGATCAGGGCAGGCAGTAAACAATCAACAATCAATTTCCAGACTAAGGTCCATGCACAGGAAACAATGAACAAGGATTCACTAGGTAGTGAAGCATGGGCTAACAATACTTCGCAGTGAGTGTGCGTGTGAGCATGGTTTAAATAGTCCAGGTAATAGGAAACAGGTGTGGCAGTAATCAGTCCTAGTGCAAGGAATTGTGGGAAATAAAGTCCTGATGCTCTTGGGAACGTGCCAAAAGAGGGAGCCACAGTGGAGATCATGACAATTAGGATGAGCAGTGTTTCCCACAAACTTACAGTTTATTTGTGGCGACACATCCAACAGGGGGATGGGTGAATAAGGGGGAACTAATATGTGGTCAGGTTGGTCATTTTTGGATGCAGAATCACTCGCAAAGTAAAAGAAATGACAGGCACACACCAATACATTCTAGGTGCGCACGTCTATCCACTCCCCATTCGAATAAGTGCTTGCATGCAGATGCGTCAAGTATATACCAGCAAGTTGTGGCCGGCCACGAATAAATGAATGTATGGGAAACACTGAGCGCTGCTCAACTTTCTTGCATTGTAAACGGTCAGAAGTCTCCAAGTCTAATTGAGAATCAATAACTTACATGTATAGTCAGTTTATCACTATGAGTAACTGTCTAGTTGCATTTGTAGCGGCATGCTGTATCATTTGGACTACAGGAACTCTTCAAGATTTCAGGAACCTTGTTTCAGTGGAAAGCAATACCTAACAAATAATGTTTTTATGTTTTCATTTTGTTTTATGCAAAAAATTTAATTTTATCTGTTGTTCGGCATTCTTTTTCGTTGGTGCTGAAATAACCTGTCTTCTTCACACGAGGGATAATTAGCAAATTCGGAGATCCGTAGCCATCCAGTCTCACCATTCTGGTGGTTGGGGTAATTACATGAAATAATTTCTACTGATCACGACATCTTTTCTCTAGGCTGCAAATCATGGCGCGACTACACTTTTCTTTCTTTGTTGCAACCCTCAGCGGTGAAGGTGGCTGAAACTCCGCCGGTCCTCCAGCCCATAATTAGCAGTCTACAGGTGTAACAATAGCCCTGTGGAGGGCCGAAGGAATGATTGACGCTAATGAATTTGGTACAGTGGTGTAATCAGTAGCAAACATAGCCGTGTGGGTGTATGTGTATGGTGCTATATTGCATTCTGAGTTCTTTTGTTCAGTTTGATTTCTTTTGAAGTCTGCAGGGATACTCACTGCACCATTTACACCGCAACTGTCTTTCTTTCTATTTCATTCTGTCTTTTCTCTTTTGTCCTTGCCATCTTTTTTACATAAATGTCTTTGCATTTCCTCTTTTTTTTCGTCCATGAGCAGGGTGCACTTTGGTTTCTTGGTATTTTGTAAAAGATGAGAAGTGGTGGGAAGATAACTATTAGATATATAAGATTAACTTTTATAAAACATTAAATGAACAGCCTGAAAAGTAGCTTAGTTTAGAAGTGAAACAGTTGCAACATGGTTAAAAACATGGTAGCGTAGTTTGAATACATCAATGGCTGTGCCCCTCCTTCAGATGGTAAATTAATAAGGCCCTTTTTCACTTCTTAACTTTATTTTACAGTTAAATCATTAAAGAGTGTTTTGGTGATATAATCTATCAAACTGATATTCAGTTACTTTTAGTGAAAAAATATTATGAAAGGTTTTAAAAATTTAATATTTTGTAGGTTTTTTTTGTTGTTTTTTTGTACTCTATGCATATGCAATCCTATCTCTGTTTTGATCCTCAAAACTTACATGGACATACAGCTGTTTTCCCTAGGGCGATACTTTCGGGTTTTATAAGTTGCAGAAGAGCGTCAGCTGGTGGATAATAGCGGTATTGCGGAAAGCGGGAAATACTCGTTATTTGCAGGGAAGCATTTTCTCTTAATTGACGAGTTAACTTAAAAAGGACCTTTTTTCCATTTGTGAACTTGACATGCCATGTGTTTGTATACACTGTAAAAAGCGACAGTTACTTTAAGTAAAAAAATTAAGTAAAAATAGCTTAAATTTTTTATGTTTTACCATGTAAATTATTTTGTGTATTCAAGTGAAAAATTTTAAGTCGACAAAACGTAATTTTTTACGTGTTACCAATTGAAGTAATTCAGTTTTTCTCAAAGTGTGGGGCGGGCCTGCTGATGGGGAATAGGAACATTACAAGTGGGGCGTGACAAACGGGAGGAAAATTTGTCATTTCTATTAATTCCTTAATTTATTGACCATACACACAAAGCGACACATTTAAATAAAAGCTAACTTAAAACAAAATCAGACTGTGGAGAAAATGTCACGTGGAAATAGCCTTAAGCCGAAAGTATACTAGGGACGTCCGCATATGCGCGCCGTCCGCACGACGTCATTTTCGTCATCAAGAGGGTCCGCGACCGTGCGCGTGCAGCCCAAAATTTCAGACCGCGCAGACAGTGCGAGTACATCATTACACGTAACAGCGCATGCGCGTGAAAATATTTAGACAGGGCACTCCACTATAAACAATTATACAAGGAAATAGACAGCATTTGCACTATAGTTTTTCTTTTTTAACTTTTACTTCTTCCAAGAACAGAAAGCTCTGGAGCATGTTTGTTTGATTCCTGTTCTTTGTTGTCTTTTTTTTTCTAAACTGTGTTTGCAATGGTTTTTCTTCACCTATCCTAATGTTTTAATGTACTGTAAATGTCGCCAAATCAGTGCTGCCCTGACAGCCTGTTAGACGAATAATTTGAATAAGAAATCATTTGTATTGCGTATAGTGTCGAACGCGGCCATCCGTGTGTAGCCGCGGGTAGTATACTCGAAAAGCTGCGCGGACGCGGAAAAAAGGTATACCCCGGCCTTAAGAATGAATTAACGTCGGAATGATAATTGAAGCGGATCAAAAACTTTAATGTGGGGAGGCGGTATAGGTGGTAGCGTGTATAAAAGTTAAAAATGGATAAGTTTGTTACATGGAATGAAAAGAAAACAAAGATTCGGCACCAGCAGAAAAAACAAACAGACAGTGGACCAAATCAGCTAAAAAGCCAGCCGAAAAGAAGGCATGATGACTTTTGTCAGAGACAAAATGCAAACGCAGTTGCATTATTATTATTTACTTTTAAACAAGGTCTCATTTCATGCATGCATTATTTCAAATGATATTTATTTTCTCTATTAAAAGTGTTAAATAATCATTCCCTACCTCCAAATAGGGGAATGGCAAAAAAAGTTTGAGAAACACTGAAGTAATTTTACAGTGTATTGACACCAGAGGTTTCTCATTAACAGCAATGGATTTCCAAGTTTGCCTATATTGTGACAACTAGGGGTACGTTTAGCATCTTCATAGTGTTGTGGAAGGCGTTTCACCAATGCTTAGATTTATGCCGCCCACGGAGTGAGAAATCTGGTCCATCCATATGACCTAAATGATTGCAAGAAAGAAATAATCAAACTAATATTTGTCATAAGTTATAGGAAATTTAAAATGAAGAGTTCCAAAACTAGATTTTTGTTTAATTTTTTTAAAATCTCGTTTTTTTGATTGTGCATTCCAATGAATATCAATCAATCTGCAGTTGATTTGTTTTGATTTAGGGATTAATAACTAAAAAATTACAGATAAGTAGCATAATAAAACATAATATAATAATAAACATGTTTTGATCTCGTTTTGGAACCAAATTATTCATATATTCATGCCTCTATCGAAAACAGCTTTATCCCTATTACCCATTCTGCAACCAAGATTTTAATGTTTATTTAATGTTGATTAGCTCTTATAAAAGAGATCCCGGAAATCTGGCAACAGCTGTAAAATGTTCAAAATTTATGGAAAATGAAACAGCTTTTTAAATAGACAGGCCTGCTCTTTAATTCCAAAAAATCATTGCAGCTAAGTCAATGTTTTTAAGTCCTTTAAAATATTATTAAAGGAAAACCATTCCACATCCTTTTAGAAAACCATTTGAAATCCTTCCTGGTTGAGTGAATCTGCTCTCATAGTAGCCAGACTCAGATATTTAACCCGTTTTTCTGATTTGCCAAGCTGTAAGAAAGAATCAACCCTGCACTTTGTGGCTGTTTTCTGATCTAATTTTGACTCCATGGCTGCACTTCTAACTCTCAATAACAGAATACTTCACAGACCACACACTATTCATATAAACCTATATTCATTCTTAGACTGCAAGATTAAAAATGTAAGTCTCTCATTCACAAATGTTTATAGTGTATATATTACTGTGTATTATTTTGCAAGTCCTTATATTTATGAACTTTTAGAGCTCTTTCATCAGTTTCAATGTCTCTCACCCACCATCACGAAGTTAAATTCCCTTTAATCAAGGTCGGGGCATGTGACAGTCATACGTCCCATCAAAGGCCTGACACCATTGAATTTGTCACATTCAACCTTCAGTATCGTTCACAGTTATGCAGGAAATTTACCGTTCCTGTTTACTTCCTAATAATGCATGTTTTTTGTAATACTGTGCATTTTTTAACCGGTGCATGTTATAGTCCAAAATGTATGACTTCGTACTTCTTCATCGCATGTGATAACTTTGCTTATAAAACTAATTTACTGTTTCGGCTGACTTCACAAATCCACACTTTATCAGACTCTGCCCTCCGTTCACCTGACTCCGTTCTGGTACGTAACTTTTCACCATCCAATCAATTCCTGGAGGATTAAGTTAAATCCTGACTGCACTTTTTTCTAAGATGCATTAGTGTTGAATATGTTTGAACAAACTGTTGGCTGTTGCCTTGATAAAAACGACTAGGAACATTTATAATGCAAGTAAATAAAGTCAGTTTTGCTTTTATTGTCTGTAAGGAGGCACTCGCATTAGCATGTCCTCTCATGCGTCTCTATGTTAGCAGTGATTTTACCCTTAATAGGCAAATTTATTGTTTTCTTGCATCCCTGCTTTGGGCTTAAGGGTGCGGGATGGGAAAAGCAGAAGTGCGTGTGTGTGTTTTCTTCAAATAGGCAAGAAAGTAATTGAGGGTATAGAAAATAATTGAGTTGAAATTAAGCAAAAACTACATGTTGCATTATAATAGTGCAGGAAAATAGCGTGCAAAACTCCTTTTTATATGGTAGCACTGTCTAAGTGATGTTTTAGAGAGAGAGAGAGCTTTTGTGTTCTCACTGAGGTCCTGTAAGGGTGAAAAGTCAGGTAAAATTGTGTCATTTGCTGATTATCCTGTCTATTGGATAATTCCCAGCTATTATTCCTACAACTTGTCCGCTAAACTAAATCTGTCAAACTGGTGGAAATTACCACCTCTTGACTTTGAGTCACGTCCAAATCAAATAGACTTTAAATGGCTGGTGAATTGTTAACGCAGATTATCATTAGAAATAAACTGAACTGCTTAAACAGCTCCGTCTTTAAACGTATTACTGCTATTTTATAGCACTCGGCTAAGTTGCACAAACTGGTAAATCACTGTAAAACAGACTATCCAAAACATGTCAGATGTAGTATGTTTAAGTAGGGGTATCTTTCATATTATACCACAGGGCTGTTGATGTCATAAACTGCCCGCCCGATCACTATCACGATCGAGCGAGACAGTGGGGGAACAAACCCAATCACAGATAAGGGGGGCAGGGACATAGAAGAGACATGGAAGCACACAGCCCAAACAAAGGCCATGTGCTACCACAAAACATGGGTACCGCCAAGATCCTGCCACATGACTATGAATAACTATGACAGGATCATGATAGTTGAATGCTTTATTCCGAATGGTCAAATGATTTTAAAGTAACCACCGGAGCAATGTTTTAAGCCGAAGGTATAGTAGGGATGTCTGTGTATGTGCGCCGTCCGCATGACGTCATTTTTCTCATCAGAACGGTCCGTGACAGAAATATTGAGGCAGGACACTCCACTACAAACAATTACACAAAGGATATAAACCGCATTTGCACACACACTATCGTTTTTCTTTTTTTAATTTTTACTTCTTCCAAGAAAAGAAACTGTAGAGCATTTTCGTCACCATAATGTTCTTTGTTTCCTGTTCCTTTTTGTTTGTTCTAAACTGTGTTTTCATTGGTTAATTGGCTACTTTTCTTCACCCATCCTAAATGTTTTAATGTACTGTAAATGTCGCCAAATCAGTTCTGCCCTGGAGGCCTGGTAGAGTAATAATTTGAATAAGAAATCATTTGTTTTGTGTACATGTCGAACGTGGCCATCTGCGCTTAGCCGCGATGAGTATAATTTGAAAGCTGCACTGACGCGTGCGCGAGTGAGCCAGACGCGGGCGAGGAAAAAAGTATACCACAGGCTTAAGCAATGTCTGTGGTAACCATGGTATAAGCAGGGTTTTTTTCATTTTATAATTAGTGTCAGCTCCTAATTGGCCTTCATGCAGCGAGTCGCATGTTAAAAGCCATCTACCTGCTTTGAGTTGCAGCTCTGGCATGACCTAATTATAAAGAGCTCTTATAATTGTCTGTGGTAACCGTAGTATAGGGTAATAACTGTTGCATTATCTAAAAATAGTGGACACATAACATGACATGAAGTGTGCATTATTTTTAAATAATTTAAAGGCCTGTCATCAATTATACTTAACTTAAATATCAGCATACGTAGGAATTGTATTTTAATGGTTAAGATGTATAGGAATTAGGATGGAGACATCCAGCATATACCACTGGTGTTCAGTTTGTAGTTTCACGTCTTGGAGAAACCTATGTTTTAGGTTGGCACTGTCACAGATAATGCCAATGACTGAAAACAAGACATAGACATAGAGAGGAAGTGTTAAGATGAAGAGAGAGCCAAAACCAGAAAGCTGCACTCAGATGGCATGAATTGGCAGACAGCATGCATAGATATGAGGAAGGAACTTGGTGTTTGTCTCAAGCTTCGTTCTAAGGTTGCTTTCCTTGCATAAATCAAGCGTGAAATAAAAGATGGACAAATTCCCAAGCGAAATTCGAAACCATTGCTATCTAATAAAAGATGCCTTGCTGAAATAGTATATACCAAGATTCATAAGCCATAGGAAGGATGTACAGTACAGGAACAAGATCAGATGTGATACTCCATCTATTTATAATTGTATAATATTATATAAAGTGTAATTATACATACACTGCAAAAAATGACAGAAGGGAGGGGGGAGGAGTTAGCTACGCTCCGTCTGTTTGAAAACAATTCAAACGTCAACAAAAACTAATGTCTCGCAGATTCGCTTAGAACGCCTTTAAAACAAGCAAAAAAATCTGCCAATGGGGGTAAGCAAATTTTTCTTAATTTTTTCTTGAATTTAGTGTTTAAGAAAAATTTTCAAGATTTTTTTGCTTGTTTATGCACAAAATCACTTAAATTTGATATTTTTGGTCTAAAAACTAGACTTATTTATAATAAGCATCTTAATTTAAGATTTGTTAGATATTTTTACTGAAAACAATACAAAAATACTAAGATTTTTTTTCTTGAAAATCATTTTTTGCAGTGTAAGAACTGTATACATACTGTTCATGTTAAGTATCAGATTGTAATTACATTCTTAAAGGGATAGTTCACCCCAAAATTAAAATTCTGTCATTTTTTCACTGTCATGTTGTTACAAACCTGTATACTTTTCTTTGTTCCGATGAACACGAAGGAAGATATTTTGAGGAATATTTATAACCAAACTGATCATGAGCCCCATTCACTTCCATAGTATTCTTATTTCCTACTATGGAAGTGAATGAGGCCTCTGATACAAACATTCCTCAAAATATCTTCCTTCATGTTCATCAGAACAAATAAATGTTTACAGGTTTGAACAACAAGACTGTGAGAAAATTAATTTTTGGGTGAACCCTAACCCTAAAGTCACTACTAACCCTGAACAACACCCATGTACAAAATAAGTACAATGCATTAAATCCTTATTTGAAATGTATTAGAGTTAAAGACACCTAACGTAAAGTGGTACCAATAAGCCCACATCCACTGGCCAGTCTGTCTTTATGAGAGTCTAATGCTGTTGCAAAGGAAGTTGTTATGCTGTTAGAATCAATATTTGTTTTCTAAGTTTATGTACGAATAGGTTAGGCAGAAGAAGACTAATAATCAAGATGAAGGCAAATGTCTTGTAGAGATACGGTCGAATGAGGCATAATGATGCACAATCAATCACCGCCTCTCCAATATTTTTGAGGCATCAAAACAGTGTTTATTGAAAACGAAAATGATTGTTTACACATTGCTTGGAAGTCTGTAGAAGCTGGCACCGCTAGAATACGGCAGACCTAATTTACCATATTTGGCTCGGTGTGGTATTGACTGGGGTTGCATTGGCAGGACGCTTTATTTGCTTAGATTTTGTTTACAGATTGTCTGCTGCTTATGAAGACTTCATTATACTTGGTTTCGTGCTAGACAAACAACTATTAAGGCCTCAAAGGGTTGGTTACTGAACATATATTTTGTGGCGCCAAACTACAACTATCGATCTGTGAGCATTTCTGGCAAGTTCCTTGCGACGATCATCTGTGAGTCATAACGCTACAGAAGCCATTATTGTTGTTGGATGTGGCAGGCCTAATTTAAATATTTTTGCTCTAGAGCGCTTTTCAGTGGCTGCCAATGTGGTATTGATTTGGGACGCATTCTTTATCGGTCAGATCTCGTTTAGAGTTCGCCTACCACTGCGTTCGTCTGGTGAACCACAGCTCGGAATGGCCACATGTGCGTTTGGCATGTGTGCTGTCAGTCGAGGACAATTACGTTGGTTTTCCAGGCAAGTTTTCGAGAAACGGCCCCATCGAGTCCCGTCTTGCGGGTGCTTAAACTTCAGTAATGTTTTCAGTGAGGACGTGGAGTGGACCGCTTGGGTTCAGAGACCTTGCGTGTGGGAACTCGCCAGTAAAAATGACAGCAATGCAAAACAAGGTCCAAAATGTCGGGCTGCTGTTTCTCATTGCTCGTGTTGTTGTTATGACTGCTTTCTATAGCTCTGGAATCCCTAATCATGGACACGGGGTACTTTGTAGAGCTTGCTTTTTTAAAATTGCTACGTGCGAACATCAAAGGCGAGATTTCTCCCAAAACACAACAAATATGCATTTGCATACACGCACGCACAATTGCAAACTTCACTCCTCACTACCTCATTACCCACATTTTATAATTAGTGTCGGCTCCTAATTGGCCTCCGTGCAGCGAGTCGCATGTTAAAAGCCATCTACCTGCTTTGAGTCGCAGCCCTGGCATGACCTAATTATAAAGAGCTCTTATAAATGCGCCTCGAAATTCGGAATAAGTGAACGCGTGCCATAGGACCTCAGCAAGAATAATGTTGCTCGTTACGAATCGACTGCAATCTAATTTGGAAAACCACTGGCGCTCGCAACAGAGACAAATCGTGGATTGATGAGTTTGTTTTGCAAAGGTGTTTGCCGTGTGCTCATTTGTTTTGACCCCGGGTCCCACTGACCAGACTATTACTACTTCACGTGGCGGTTTGCATGCCGAGCAGCAGGACAGCGTGTATAAATCAAAGTGAGAAATTAAACCTTTAAACGGCAGATGGGGAAAGAAAAATGCTAATGTCAAGTTTCCCCAAAATCGCTGGAATATTTATTTGGGTCAGAGCACTGGACGTCTTCAGCTACGTCTCTGCAGACTGCCAGGAGGTCATGAAACACTCAACAGAAATATAATGGGAAGTGCGTGCCATCTTTATCGTGCCACCTGTACATCTTTCTGAGCGTTTGATGATAAATCGTACAGACGCTCTAATTAGTTTTCTATTAGCATCACCTCACTGGTTCTAACGTTATATGAATAAGCAATACGTTTTATTATCACATAACGCTGACGCTCAAAAACTTTTTCCATCCTGGCAGAAATGGTACAGAATTTCCAACCTTGATTTATACTGGCAGAACTTTTTCCTTAAAGATGGACATTCAAATCCAATATCGCACAGGTGAGCGGAGGACAAGGAAAGTGCAAAACATTCACTCGAGTTCTTTTCCATAGCCGTCGCAGTTAATAACAAAGCCGTCAAACCGCACAAATAAGTAATTATATGTATGAGGCACAATGTGAAAGGGACACAAATAGTCCTGTCAAAAATGCCGGCATCAGGGAATGAATATGCTATGCAAATGGCCTCTGTCAGTAGTGGCAACAACATGCAGCCTCATTTATCGCCAACGCATGTGGCAGGGATTTTTTCTTTGTCTAATAGAAAGATCAACAATAGACTGAGCAAACTGAACAGCAAACTCTTTTGTAATTGATTCTGATTTTAATGAATGTTTCAGCTTTAAGGGAATGCTAATACTATTTACACTGCCTAATGTTGTTTTGAAGATCCCTTTCTCCGTGGATCAAAAAGGAGATATTTTAAAGAATGCCAACATTGCTTTTTTATGCTATTCAATGACAATTGCATAGATTTATCATACGGGTTTAAAACAACATGACAAAAATGACAAAAGGTTCATATTTAGGTGAAATATTCCACTGAAGCACCCTAAAGAAAGTAATAAGCCGAAGTTGAGATGGATTTGGTAATACTGATGCTTTGTTCACGGAAAGTTATGTAGCAAAATTGCAGAATGGCAGAACAATAAAAAAGACACATGGCTGGGTTGGCGGTATGAACAAAATCTATCACAAAATGAGTAATTCTGTTTCATGGTAAAGATAGATATCACAATACCGGACAAAAATGTTGTCGATTTGCCTAAATAATTTAAAATTATCTAACGCCTGAATAGTTCAGCCGAAATGAAAGTTTGTGAGAATTTACTCGCACTCATCCTACCCATTATGTCGTTCCAGGCCATTATTTTCTTTCTTCTGTGAAACACAAAAGATGATGCTAAGAAGATAAGGACAAAAGCAGGAAAAAGGACAAAAAGTAATACAAAAGATATCATAAAAGTTGTCCAAATGACTCATGCATCAAGACTTCAGTATGTGAAAGATTTGTGTAAAGCATTAGCAATATAAATCACATAATTCTGATCAGTTAATTTAATTAAATTACATTTATATAGTGCTTTTCACTAATTGATTAATTGTTTCAAAGCAGCTTTACATTGATAAAAAAGAGAAAACAGTAAAATCATAGGACAGCGAAGTGGCCAAGTACAGTTGCTAAAATGAATCCATACTAGTGTGTGGAGTAATAAAGCAACGTATATGTAACGTAGCATAATTTTAAATTAAGCTAATGTCAGCTGACTTCCAAGGTGTTGAAAAAACTCCTAGGAGAGAAAACCCTTAAAACAGAGCAAGCCCAGGAGCATCCCATCGGTGCACCGGGGCTAATTAACCGGGACTAATCTTTTCCCGGACCCCGCCCACCTGTCATACCATGACCGGAAGTAAAGCGAGATCGTTTCTAGATTATAAGGGGAAAAGGAAAAAAAATAATAATGAAACTCACAGATAAGTCATTGGTAAATTATACCACATTATTCCAAAATACATTACATTTTTTTTATTAAAATTTATTGTGACTTAAAAGATATCTGTCTTTCACCATTTAAGTTGTTGTATTTTTATCCCGCTTGCATTCCTCAAACTTCCCCACACATTTTATATTAACCCAAAATCACACTGCAAAGCAAAAGATTTGTTCCCACCGTCAGATTCAGTTAGACTTTATATAATAAGTTATGTCAGATATTCAGTCTGGGTTTAATCCAGCTGGGTTCAGCCTCTAGGGCTCAATATAAGTCTTTTTCAGGTTCAAATTATTGGTTATAAATACATGAAAACACTCTGAGATTTGTTTAAGAGAGGTTTAACGAATCACCATTGTAAATGGTTTTGGTTTAACAAACAAATTTAAAGCAACGATTAAAAAATAACAGCGAGAGGTCCTCACTACGAGGCTTAGCCTCAAACTCTCTTCAGTACCCGATTTATAGCTGCTTGGTTACACAACGAAACATTCAAGACCACTCCTTATTTGGGCATAAATTCATCATATCATCATTACGGCCTTTTTTAAATTAAGCTAGGCATGCATTTAACACTTACTATATATGTGGTTTTAACAAGTTCTATTTTAAAGCTAATAATAGGTATGAACTAAGTTTTAACCCACTAACACCTCCAACACCTGTTACTCTTGAATTCCACCGGATGTAAAGATGTGACATTCAGACAGATCATCTGTTTTTTTTTTGTTCCTGTTGCGTAATCAGTTTAATCATCCGACTTGCTTCAGAGACAATGTCCACTTGTGTTGAATTGAGTTATTTTTATTCTCCATTTTTTATTTTCTTTGTCGTGTATTCGCTGCAAACCTTATACAATCAGATTGCTCGTATCAATTTCCATTTTCTGTGGTTGACTAAGAGAGTGCACTTCATTGTATCCATTGCATCTGATACAAGAGAGTAGATAGGACTTTAGTCTTGCATGACTGAAATAACCGCCCGGAGTTGTGGCGTGACGCCTGTAAAAGGACTTTGGCGCAAATTGAGGCCTTGGTGTGGTTTCAATAATTGAACAGTTTTAAAAAAAGAAAATTTTTATTCCACCATCGTAGTACCCTTGTGCACTAAGCAGGGTCCGTACAGTCTGGTGTATATGAGTGGCCTGCACAGAGCCCAGACCCGAACAGCTTTTGGGATATTTCGGAGCGCCAGACCTCTTCAGCACCTGACCTCACTGACGCTCTTCTGTCAGAATGGGAGCAAATCTATGCCTCTGTGTTTCATTATCTAGCCTTCCTGTGTGTAAGCCAATGGGGAGGAGCGAATCCACATTAATGATGCTTTTCTCTCCTCCTGACGTGTGTTTCTCAGGAGTAAGAAACCAGGCACAGTGATGCGTTGTTTGTGTTTTTCTTCCGCCTTGGCACTCGAAAGAATTGACCGCCTATTTCAGGCAATTAGACTGGCTTGGATATGCTCTCGAGAGCAATCAATAAGAGATGGCGTGAATGATCGAGGAAGTCTTATTGCGACCGCAAAGCACTCCTTAATCAATTAGAGTACACAAAGGGCCTTGAATCGAGTCCACGACAGTTGGCTTTTCCCCTTTGCTCATTGAGAACAAAACGATTGCATAGAGAATCATTGAAGGGCCGGTACATCCTATCAGGCTTCCTTTACTATCATATGCCATTATTTTACTAACTCACTAACCCCTTTGCTCATTTAAAAAGATGTGTTTTGTTGGAGAAATTGTACATTCTTGACTCGAAAATATATTATACTCCTTAATCAAATTCTGTCACCAATTTTGTTATCCCACCTGCCATGCCCTCTTTTCATAATGGGTCGCAGTGGAAATTTTTTTTTTAATTCTTCTAGGTCAGCATGAAAAATACAGACCTCCATAATAATTCACTTTTTTTAAACTTACCTAATGAAATTACCTTGAGAATACGAAGACTCCTCATTCTTGATCTAGCTTTTGAAATGTTGTATTTTTAGGCCAGGCAGCTGAGGAATATTGCAATTAAATCCACAATGCATGCAGCTGGTTTGAATAGATGTTCCAATGCGCTCGCCGAGCACATTTAGTTGCTTTTGTGTGAACACGATGGACGATTAAGGTGCTTTAATACTGAACTGATTAGGATGTGAAAAGGCCTGATTGGGGCTGAAAGTGGTACCTGATTATTCCTTCTGTTTTCATGCTTTTGTCCAGTGAGGATGAATAGGATTTGTGCTGGCACACCTGCATCAGTGGTCGGCCCACCTGACTAAGCACAGATTCACCTGTGGCCGTGTGTGGCTTTCTTTGCTTTATAACATTAAATGTAAAGCATTTCAATGCTGACACTGCAACAATACATTTCAATAATGTGGCTAGATCACATGTATGTAGTGCACTTGCTAATGCACCCCAGACAACATCAAAGGAGGGCCTACTGTGCAGGCCTGTTATAATTTTAAATTCAAATTGGGCAATACAGTAGACAAATATGCATAATACCATTAGGCATGTTTCCATCCACCTATTTTTATGTGCATTTTGGGGTATCGCATAAAAAACGGTGGATGGAACGGCAAGATGCACATAAATGTATTTAAACTTCTTTTCCAAAATAAAAAAACATGCGATGAAAACACATTTACCGAATAAACGTATTAATGTGCATCAAAAAAGTAATTCTGAAATGGCTTATCCATAGCATATCATCAAAGTTGTTTGGTTTAGTGACCGTCTTACGTGACTGTGTTCCCAAACAGCAAACTTCTTAAAGGGATAGTTCACACAAAAATGAAAAGAATGTCATTAATGACTCTCATATGAACCCTCATATCGTTCCAAACTCGTAAGACCTCCGTTCATCTTCGGAACTCAGTTTAAGATGTTTTATATTTAGTCCGAAGACCCTTCATTGAAAATCTATGTACGGTATAATGTCCGTGTCCAGAAAGGTACATCATCAAGACAAAAGTCACGAGACTGCAGTGATGCGGATGAAGTATGACGCGGCTGACGTGTTATCTGGTGCGCCCCAACTGTTTTTTGGGTGCACCCAAGCTTCTTTTACAGTCTGAGGAAGACGAACGCTGTAAGTTTGAAAAAAGAGGATAACTGAGGAAAACACGTCAGCCGTGTCACTGTAGTTAGGTGACTTTAGTCTCGCGCATGCGCTTCACAACAGACGCGGAAGAGAAGACAATGCTGAATAAATTTAGTAAGTTTTGTTATTTTTGGACCAAAATGTATTTTCGATGCTTCAACACTTTCTAACTGACCCACTGATGTCACATGGACTACTTTGATGAGGTGTACCATACATAGATTTTCAATAAAGAATCAGCAAGCTCTCGGACTAAATCTAAAACATCTTAAACTGTGTTCTGAAGATGAACGGATAGTCTTACGAGTTTGGAACGACATGAGGGTGAGTCATTATTGACATTATTTTTATTTTTGGGAGAACTATCCCTTTAAAATTTTGAATGCAAGATGACATGAACATGTTTATCGTGTTTTGTCTGCGCTCTCTGATATGCAAGTAATTTATTATAGATGAAAATTGTGGTTTCTCCTTCACCAACAAGTTCCATTTTTTTGTTTTATCATTTGCCGCGAGTTTATTAGGTGACGCTTTTTGTGATTTATTTGCAAATGTTTTATGCGATATTCCAGTTTTAATTCGCAACTTTATAAGGAAACATAGCTACACTGTAAAAAGTAAAAAGTTGGATCAACTTAAAAATGTACTTTAATTGGTAACACCTAAAAGTTTTACATTTTTCAAACTAAAGTGAAATTTTAAAACGTAAATTTTTTTAGGGGTACAAATTTTTTAAGTTGATCCAACTTTTCACTTTTTACAGTGTACTGTCAACAGAACTTTACTGAATTTCACAAGGCACTAAATGTATGTAGATGCTAATATTTCGTTGGTGAACCTTTCGTAAGGTTTACGCATTTTATCAGATGCTTTTATCCAAAGTGCCTTACAGCGTGTGTGTTTCCTGGTTTCGAACTCACAACCTTTAGTGCTGCGTTTGTAGTGCGATACCACTGAGCAATAAAGGAGAACTATTATATGTATATATAACGTCAAACTTGTTAAACTCTTTACACCTGCAAGACATCAAAGTGTTCCTATGGTTATTTTGTCAACCAGACTGTCAAATTTATTCGTAGTGATAAATCATGGGATGCAATCCTAAATCGTCCCGGCACGTATGTGACCTTTGTCGCCTATATAGTAGGATGCGGTCTGTGATTACAGGGTAAAGTGACGCTGTTGCTGTACTTAAGTGATCCAGATCTTTTTTACGGAGTTTTACTGTCAGATTCATCTTTAAGTGTAAATGTTAATTTAGCATGAACGGCTATTAGCGTGCATTCTAAAAGTCAACGCCGCAAACCGCTAGTGCACTTATCGGCTCCGAAAGAAGCAATAACAGTCTGTCATATGCAATAATTTCAATCAAGCTATTAAGTTGTACACATTTCCATGCTGTCAACGAAATGAAAAGAAAGAAATTGGTTTGCCGGCACTTCTGGCCATAAAGCTGGTCGCTTTTTGCCAGGAAACAACGAAGTGCACAAAGTTGAATATTGTTAGAAGTGCTAACTTTCAGACCTGCCAGTCAAGAGTTTTTAAAGCTATTAAGTGACTCAGTAATCTGCACACCCACCATGAGCACATGAATGCATCTCTGGATGGAAGTGGCCAGCATTGAAAAGCACCACAGTGTAGCGTGTCGCTACTGCAAAACCACTTTCATGGAAAACCACCTTCTGTTTTACACAGAACATCTTTTCTTCTACCTGTATTTTAAACTCGGAAAACAAATGAATATAATATGAGGACAAAGCCTGCTGAATCTAAAAAGACTTGCAAAGACTGCAAGATGCATGGACTGGAGTTGCAAGACAATGTCAAATCTGAGAAACTGATCAATTCCAGCATTATAAATGTAACATTTGCAGTCAAAACTTGAAAAATAAAATGAATTTGTTACCAATATATTGTTTATATTTTTCTACACCCCTGATGACAGAATCCAGACATCAGAAACATTTCAGTATATTTTAGGACTGTCAATCGATTCAAATTAATCTAGATTAATCGCATGATTGTCATGAGTTAACTCATGATTAATCACACATTTGTTCTATATTTACCTTAATTTAACACTTTTTTTTAATACTTTAAACAACATGGGCGTGGACAAATATGTATGCCTTATGCAAATGTATGTTTATTATAAGTAAAGAGTCAGCAAAATTAATACGATTTTTAAGGTTCAAAAACAAAATCACTGCATTCATGCCTTAAAATCTCTGGTAAAACTAATAAATTTGGCAACCAACAAAGTCAAAAAACAATGTCAATATTTGTTACAATTTTTTCTTTTTTTATTGTTTGATTGACATTGAGACACAGACAGTTTTAAGATCTACTGTAATGCAAGGATCTTATATAATGTTTATATTAATTTATATAATTAATATAATGCTACACATCAGCCCAACAGTTAATCAGACATTCACTTAAGACATAACAGATTATATTTGCATGAATTCTTGTCAAAACAGATATTTTTAAGACTTTAATTCTCTCTGTGTGTGCATATATTGGGGTCGCACGCCTGTATGCTTGCTTCAGATGTGTCAGTCAGCGCAAGAAAGATTGTTTTCAAGTCTTGTCGCTCTTAAAACTTTTTAAACATCAACCAAAGCGTTGTTAGCCAACTACTGTCGTAAGTTTCGTCGTTAATGACGAAGTTCAAGGATTTGGTGTTTCCCGAAAGCATCGTTCAAACGAACATTCACAAGCTGCAAACTTGTGTAGTTTGAACGACAGCTCTTCACCTGTCGTTAGAAGCATCGTTCCTTGTTATTATCATATGTAGACTACTGTTGATCATGCTTTTGAACAAAATAAGCAAAAAACATGTAGTACAATGTATATCCATCATTCAAAATATATTAAAATTTTATTTTACGTCTTTAGGTTTGTAAACAGAATTAAAGCGCTGCATTTGAAACTGCGGGAATCCCTGTGAGGAGTGACGTAAGAGGGAACTTGCACGTGAATTAAATATCTTTAAAATAAACAACAGATAACTAAATCACGATAACAAAATCAGTCTTCCGATGCAATAGTTATTTACAGCAATAATCTCACATTAAATCGATTTGCACAGATTAATTAGTACTTCACCTCCCACGTGACATCATCAACTATGTTGTTAAACCAACATCGTTCAAACGATGAATGTGCGACAAGGTGCCATGTCGTGACAAGGTAGTTCGTTTCTCCAACTATGCATCGTACTATATTGGTTCAGCAGCGAGTAGCGTCATTGTTTGGGAAACGCACCCCAGGTCCCAAACTTTATCTCTCTTAATATCGCTTTTAACATCAAGCAAGCCCTGCACTTATTTTCTTATTCCTGCATCAACCAAAATCTCCTTTCCTGGGATTGGTGATGTAGTAAAGACCAACATTATCATAATTTCTCCCGCTTTGACTCACAGCCTGTTAATTAACTCCTGTTAGCATTGCATTTTGAGCGAATCTTTCAAAAATAGTAATGAGCGTCACATTTCCGGCTGACGGGAGGGGTATTCAGACCAATCACAACGTACAGATTAGCTGGCCAATCAGGGACACAGAGCTTTTCAAATCCGTGCGTTTCAGGGTGAAATCTGGAGCTACAAAAATGTAAGGTATGTGGAAAATAATGTGTTTTCTAACCATAAACCACGTAAACACATTTTATTATACCAAATACACAAAATAACGTTATTTTTTTAGCAATGAAATAGGTGCTCTAAGCATTTAGGACGGTACACCTCTAAGAAGACGTACAAATAAAGATATTTTAGAAGTTTGATGACTATTTACATAATGAAATTAGTGTCATTACAATGAATTTACATTAACGCATTATTAACGTGTTTAATTTGACAGCTTTGATATATGTATGAGTAGAGATGTACCGATTATTGCATTTCTTTTTTACCAATAGCCGATTATTCAGACTGAGAGAGTTTTCAGTTTTATTTTATAGGTGTTTTTTTTCGAAATTCGATTATGCTACAATAACTAATGCAGCACATACGCTGTGTAAAGGTTAAGGGTTCAAACCACAGGGAAAACACTGAAAGAAGGTCAACATTGAAAGCACTGTAGGTCGCTTTGAATAAAAGCATCTTTCAAATACTGCACATAAATGTAACATGGAAATATTTTAACAAAGCAAGAGTCCCCATGAACGGGTGCACAACAAATGCTAAAAATAGTGGAACTCTTTATATTCTTGCTTGTCCAAAAGTAACTATAGAAACAAACTATTCTGTTTCTTTCATACTGCAGTATATGCATACTTACTTTAAATAGCTTTCCAAGATTTGCTGTCGTTCTATCAACCGACTATTCTGCGAACGTGAAAGTGTTGTGCGCAACATGTGTCAGTAAACAGACTGTGGCCTTTCCACTTTATATAATTCTGGATCTTGACTTGTTCCCTGGAAGAAATTCAATCACATACTTTTAGCATCTGTTTCTCAGCACTGGTGGGCGATAATGGCTGCCGCTCCCAGTTATCATCTTCTAAGTTTCTGAAGAGTCAACCTCGAAAGGAGTCGCTTAAAACAAATGATAAATTATTCTGTTCTTCTGCCGATAATATTTCCACCCGCTGTAATAAACGACTCCCCTAATCAGCCCGTGAGTGAAAATATTCAACACAAATGACAAATGCTGACTTAATATGTGTGCAAATATGTAAAACACGGTCTTGATTTGGTTATTCCATTTTGATGAAAGATTAAAAAGACAAACATTTTTTGTCTTTAAAACAGCATGTTTCCATGCAAAGTAAATAAAGTAAATTTCATAGGAGTTTGACAGTTTGTGGGCGTGGCCTTAAAGAATGCAACGATAAGAAATAATTGACGACGGGCAGTTGAATTATTTGAACATAATGCATAGACATTGCTCTGGTGTTTACTTTAAGACATTTGACGGGTCAGATGTGCGTAATAATACATATCCATTGAATATTTATTGACCAATCAGAGTAAATAATTCGATAGCCGTGTGGTATAATATAATAATAATCCAAAGGGTAGTACCGAAATCTGTAAGATTTTATTGGACCTTAATAATGTCAGTATTAGCATATACTTTCTAACTAGTCAGATCTACGTACTGTGCGTTTATATTTGTATACACTAAAACACACACCTACAAAATTGCTACAAAACCACTCAAGATGCCTTTCAGTACACACTGATTTTCAAGACAACAGTGCAGAGTCCAAAAGCAAATAGATGAGAATGTAAGATAAAGAATGAGATGGCAAGCGTCCATCCTGAATCACCCTGGGGGAGTGCACAAGTGCTAGTATGCGGCCGGTGGACAAAACATAGCGTGATAATGGTTTCAATCAGAATGCAGATTTGAGTTTCGGCTCACAACCTTTCTCGTCTCCAAAACCCCTGCCGTCACCGTAGCTTGTCTGCACCGTCGCCTGCATTCATGTCTGAAGGGGGTGTTTACCTGTCCAAACCACTCGCTGTCTGTAATGTGCATCAGTACTGACAGCAGTCATCCGTTCACGGCTGCTACACAGTCATTGGATATGATTTATGGGCAACAAAAAGAGAAGAGATCTAAATCTTTATTTATCCCTGGGGATGGGACATATTTCACGTACATTCACAATGTCGAGTTCCAGGGTTGGTGAATAGTTACCCGAAACATTGCCATTGTTTACTGGATGACTGGAGGTTCGTAGGGGTGAAATACACAAAATGTGAAATATTGAAGAATCTTCATGAAATTATTTCAGATGAAATGAACTATGGTTACAACCCAGGAATATATTTTTAAAAAAAATTGTTTGAAAATTTACCATTGGCTCGGAAAATAACACCACTGGTGTTATAAGGACGAGGAAAATATATTTGGGTATACATTAGAGGACTTCTCGGGTCCAAAGAAATGTACCCAACCCGAAATGACTCAAATTACTTTTCCCCCGAACACGATGTGTATAAATATTTTTTAAGATAGACCCGACCCGAGAAAAATCAGAGAAAATTAGACCGGAGTCTGACGCGAACCAGTTTTTTGAACCCGACTGACTGGACCCGAATGTAAACAACAACAACGTGTGTGCAGTTTGCAGCCCCAAAGGCACCAGTCAGACAGAAAGAAACTCTGGTAACCTCCCAGTCAATTCGGCAAGCTGCTCCATTTATTTTCATTTGTTACCTCGGGGACACCAAGGTAACCCCTCAAATGTACACTTAAAATTGATTGACAAGTGTGTCTTAACGAAAATGAACCTACCGCCAGCCAACCGATGTCGCAAGTGCTCTTGGCAAACAGATGAGGGGTTGGAAAAGGACATCGACACACACATGCGAGATAGTTCGGGTCGCCTCAGGTCTAAATGAAACACATTAATTTTAAATTACCCGAGACCCGATGCCGCTATTATTATACCCAACTATGCTTGGGTCGGACTGCGGGTTTTTAGATCTAAGTGCACCCGTGAAGACTTCTAGTACGCATTCCTATATCTGTGTTGATCAATGACAGCCTGGTCCAACCAGACCCTCGTACATTCATTTCATTTGTACAGAGAGTCTGGCCACGCTCCATTGCAAAGCGTTACTTCCGTTAAGGAGGGTCCTCTGTTGAAGTTTAAAACTATTGGATCTGCCCAGAGTCACTCAGGATCTGCCATAGGCGATCGCTAAAGTGTGGTCGTGACGTATATCATGGCCGGAAACAACAAGTCCGAATAATCAGACCAACAAAACTTAGCAAACATTGTTCTCCCTCTGGCTTTAACTTCTGTATATTCGGCAGTTTTGCAACAACGGACCGAATAGCTTTTCTCACGTCTTTCTCCGCTGCCATTACTGAACTACAACTCGAACTGACGCACGACCTAAACGTCATCGTTCTTAGCCACCCCCCTCTGTTCGCTGATTGGACCTGCAGATTTTTGCAGGAGAAAACGAAACTCTACACATCAGTCCCAGTTGTAGTACCGAAGCGAAATGAACATTAAGTGGAAGCATGTAGGAGGGTGGAGCCAGGCTAGATCAATGACACAAAGTTGATGATTTGAGGACTACACTTCCTGAAACGTTTTGTTTACCATTAAACACTATGCATGCTCCAACCCCAGGTCATTGTAAACCAGCTCACCTCTTTTGTGGTAATGTACTGTTTGATCACATAAAAAGTGACAATTTGTTAAACATTGATCAGCGCAACCAGAAGCGAGAAAACTCGGCGTATTTCACCTGTCACCTGTGCGTGATGGATAATGTATTCCGCGTGTCTAGCCTTCAAGCCCGGCTGCATTGCAAACATAAAGATGATGGGAGCCAAGATTAATGGGAAACGCAGTGAATTTCCATCATCTGCGGCGTGTCAGGACAGCACGCTATCCAACTGTTTAATACATTGCCACGGTCTTGGAAATGGGGGTTCGCTTCTGTATGTGTCTGGCACATGGAAATGAGGCGAGCTTGTTACGAGTGCATAGCTTGCCTGAAAAGTTATCAGCAACACACATCACTTCTGGCGGTCTGATTGCGACGGCAATTCATCAAATGTTTAGCTAGGTTATTTGCTGGCTTGTCATGGTGCTTTTGATGTGGGCTAAGCTCGGCGGTTTGGTGGTAACAACAAAAAAATCATTTGTGGTCACTTTGATCCGTCGACCTGTTCGCTTTCGTACAGAGAATTTCTTTTTGCAAATTTTAAGCTATGCGTACGTGCAGGTGTGCATGCGGATGATCAACGATGTCTCTTTTCTCCCTCTGTTCTTCGATGAATAGAGGACACAATCTAAATGATTACGCTTTCCTGTGACTTTGACTGTCAGCTTCAAGTTAATTTGATTGCAGCCGGTCGTGGCAGAGGTACCGGTGCTCTGATTTGGAAAGATTTGCTTCTTTTGTGTATGTGTGTGAGTGTGTAAGAAAGTGTGTCTTTAATGCATGCAGTCCATTCTTTGAATTCCTAAAAGCATGTCGCAGAGCAAGAGAAAAGTGTGTTGGTGTGATGTGAATACAAATAAGAGATGCAAGCTTTTCACCTGCGAGGGCCGACTTGTTCTTGACTCTTATCTTGGTAACTGCGTCACATAATTAGGTACAGGTACTGCCAACATGATACTTCGGGGTGAAAATCTATCAACACTTTCACGGGGTTGTGACCGCTTCTAACACACACATTACAACTTGACAACAACTAGTCATTAGACACGCAAGAATCAATGAGATCCAATGTTATCAACGTGAGCAACTATTTCATTGCTAAAACAACGTTATTTAGTGTAATTTAAAATAATATGTGTCTGGTTTATGGTTTTTTTATGGTATTTTCCACATACCGTACATTTTTGTAGCTCCAGATTTCACTCTCTTCCTGAAACGCATAGTTTTGAAAAGCACTGTGTCCCTGATTAGCCAGCTAATCTGTACGTTGTGATTGGCCTGAATACCTGAAATGTGACGCTCCTTACCATGTTTGAAAGATTCAGTTGCTAACAGGAGTTAACTTACAGGCTGAGTCCGAAGCGTGAGGGATTATGATAATGTCGGTCTTCATTACGTAACCAATCCCAGTAAGTAAACTGTTTCCTACAGTCCGTGTGTTTGTCGTAGTGTAATGTTGCGTTTACACCAGCCGTGGTAGAGGCGGCAAAAATGCGCTATTTGTGTGTAGTTGGACGCTTGAACATTTGAGTTCACTCGCGTGTGAAATTCTAGTCATTCGAGAAATTCACGTGGAAATTCGAGTCATGGGAGGGGCTTCTGCAACTCCGCCAATCCGCTCGCTTCCTGTAATCATGTCACTTCTACAGCAAGGTCCTGATTGGTTAACGTACCGCGAAAATCTGCCGATGTTCAGATGTTTGAACTCGCGCGTTTCCCGCGGCAACGCTCAATTCGCACGGAACGCTCCGCGTCATTCGTGCCGCGCCGCAGGATGCCTAATCGCATCTTTGCATTGACTTAACATGTAAATCATCCGCGCTTGCCGCCTCTACCGCGGCTGGTGTAAGCGCAGCATGAGAAAAGAGATTTACGTTGGAGACAAAACTCGCATCATCGTTTAATTTGGGGTATGTATCTTTTCCATTTTACATGTCTGTGCCACGATTTTCTTTTTGTGTTCACGTATTGGTTACTCAACAGTTTTTAATTTTTTTCTTACCATTGTCGCTTTGGTTTAGGGTTAGAACGACTTTCTGTTACATAAAATGACATCCGTACCCAAACCTAACTCTAATCCTAACATCAGGTGACAATGGTTTAAAAGCATACGAAAAAATAGCATAAACCAAAACTTAAAGTGACATCTTAGCGCAAACAACAAATCTACCCCAAACCGAAAAAACAGTGGTTTAAAAATAGGTTAACTTTGAGTAATCAGTACTTGATACTGACACGAAAAAAAGTTGGCGGAAATACGTGACAATGACATGGAAAAATGAACATAATATTTTGTGACTATTTCAAGTAATTTATGAGATCATGTTGCTTACACAATAAAGGAAATTTTATGCGAATCGGACAATGAGCCATTTTATCTACCTACACCACAAGTCCCCTTACATGGCAGGGCTCGAAATTGCGACCGAAATTTAATCTGTGCGACCTTAAAATATATTTGGGAGCATTTGTGCGACTGCCCATTTTGTTGTGTGGTGTGACTTGATTTAGATTGTGATGCTGCGTGCTGCTGTCCCAGGTTCAGTGTTCTCTCCAACGTTACATAACCAATCAAATTTCATCATTAAGTTCTTACGTTTAATGAAGACCGCAGATTGGCTAATATGAGCGTCAGTCATTCCTTGTTGCCGTGCTACGTTGGTACGTGAAGCGCGAAAATGTGAAAGACGAACCGCGAGCATGACGAGAATGAGCCGATTACAGCCAATGTTACTACTGTAATTAATGACGACGATCCGGATTCAAATGCGACTCCACCACCGAAAAATAAGACTTGATGTTTAACCTTTAGGAGAGAGTGGTTTAAAGATTTCGAGTGTCTCCGCTATGAGAATGGCTCAATGTAACTCACTGTGTTTACTGTAAATCCTGTAAAACGGCGTTGGTGGCGGAATCAAAACATTTTAAGCGCCAGACCTTGCTTAAACATGGCGAAAGTGCCAAAAACACAAGTAGTGTCATGATAAATGTGTTCATTATTGATGGAGACACCGACCTGTCTGTCAAAGAGTGTTTAATAGTGTATGTGCGCATGCGCTGGTGAATGGACATCCGACAAACATCCTTGTGGTCCACGTTGATGTGGAACACGACAATGATGGTATGTTTTTATAGTATTTTTTAAAACATTGCCTATTTAGTAGTAATAGCATCCTGGTTAATGCAGTTATCAATACCAATATATATATATTAGTCTTCTATATTAAGGTCACTTTTGTAATGTCCCAGTTAATCAGTGTTTTACGTGTTTGCTAGATTTTCTATTGTAATCTTAATCATTTTACCTGTAATTGTTAAATTATTATTGCTATACTATTTCAACAGCATTTGGGTATTAATTTTGGAATCTATGCAGCAAAAAATAAAATAAAATAAATAGAAGACCAAATTTTAAATGATGGCCATGGTGGCGTTTTATTTTTAATAAAATAAATCTATTAACATATACATTGTAGTTTTGGTGCCTTTTAATTTTTGGATGGATGCGCCTAAATTTTTGCTGGTGCTCCTAACTCTTTAAAGTTGGGAGCACCAGTGCTACCAAATAAAAAAGTTAATTTTGAGCCCTGCATGGAAGTCGCCATTTTGTACCGTCATGTTTGTACTGTAGCCATAAACGGACAAACTGCTCTACAGAGGGCGTTTGGCCACTAGGTTGTCTCAGACGATGACGTGTTTGTTCTGTGGTGGTTACTGTAGCTTCTCTATGCGTTTCGAAAGTGAGGGGTGAGCTGTGGACCGAGCCGTTGCAATTCGAAATCTCACAGCCAGATGCCGCTAAAATCTACACACAGCACCTTAATAAGTATACAAATAAAAAAATAAATTATACAAATAAAATTTAACTGAAGAAGGAAGTCTGGTGAGTAAATTATGAGATAATTTTCATACTTGGGTGAACTATTCCTTAAATCGCTTCATGTTAGTCTAAACTATATCTTTCAATTGTAGCTATAAAGCCGATTTCTGTTGTGCTCTAAAGCTGTGACAATATGTTGGTTTTGTCATTGGTATACAGGACAGGACTTCCACTTACCTATAGGCAATGCTTCTCTCTCTCCCTCTGACTCTCTGTCCTTTTCAGTTAAGACTGGGAAATGTTTGTGGCGTAATGACAGGCCTGTGCCATGCCGTGGTTAACGTTTACGTGATGTTCATGTTGGTAGTGTTTCACTGCACCAGCACATTTTTATTTTTGAACCCTGTTTTATAAATTTCACCTAATCCGAACAAAGATTTAAGTCTTTCTAACATAAGAACAATTAGCCTTCAACCACCATCCCTCTGGGGAGGATTTGTCACGGCGTACAGATAGGAGATAAAACTCCCAAGAAACTTTCATCAATCATTGCTTCAAGAGTTTTTACTGAATTTTTAAATCCGTTCGGGGTCCCACTGACCCCTGACAGCATTAATATCATATGCTTTATATGTAAATTATTGCAGGTGTGGGCTCATGGAATATATGTGGAAAAGAGAGAGATTAGCACCCGATCGACATTGCAAGAGGCGTGACTCAATACAAACGAAATGAAAGCACATTGCTCCACTTAAAAGAAATGAAGCTGTCTGAACTGCTAACAGCATGGTGTTGGACAGCTTATCTTATTATAGTGGAGACTAGGGATGGCAGAAGTACTTTAGTGCCGAGCTGATACTAAAATAAAAAAGAAGTCTTCCTATAGTACTGGTAAAGTGGTACAGATTACTGGATTTAATATCCTAGATCCAGGCTACTCATTAACTTTGGTCCACTTTCTGGTGCATGTAAGTAAATACTGTATGTCTGCTGCCCTTAGATCACAGTGTCTGCTGACGCCTGTTTACAAACCAGTGGTAACGCAATTATAGAAGATGAGGACGATCAAAACGTAAACTGCCTCCAGTAAGCCGCATAGTTTGACTCCAAATAGTCAGAAAATTGGTTAAGAAGGCACAGATTTGTATCTGTTCAATGAACTGAAATGTTTTATGGCCTGATCTGACCCTTTGGCATGGAGGCATCAAGACATAAGTCTTAGATGTGTTGAGGGTAAAGTGTGCCACATCATTTCTACATCACCAGCTGCTACAAACAGCCAAAACTCCTACCATTCCTCACCCACTTTCCATCTTGTATTGTAGAGAACCTAGCGAGCTGCCTACATAGGAAGCATTCGCAGCATTATGAGTAAGCTCTCAAACCAAAGACTGATCCGACAGGTAGGCGGCATCAATATGCTGAATTATAAGCAAGGTCCAGAAGCAAGCTGTTTGCATGATGATCTGCTCTAAAAAAAACAAAAACAAAAATACGAGAGCTAAAGAATGAATCAACATATGTGGGTACCTCATCCAATACCTTGCTCTCATTGGCTGCAGCTTATTGCGACACGTGACATCACAAGATGTCAAGTCATACGACAGCTCCAGATATTTACCATGCTAGATATTTGTCTGGTGTCGGCGCGGTTTTAGCAAACCTGTTTGATGCCTTGTTGACTAGTTCACAGGGTTCCCACGGGTCATGGAATTTCTGGAATATCATGGAATTTTAAATGGTTTCCAATCCTGGTCCTCAAGTACCCACTCCCAGAAAGTATAGATGTCTCCTTATTTAACACACCTGATTTAACTTATCAGCTTGTTAGGGAGACATGTTAACCATTCCGGAAGGAGGCCGATGAGTTGAATTAGGTGTTTTAAATAAGGAGACATCTAAAACTTTCTGGAAGGGGGTACTTGAGGACCAGGATTGGGAAACACTTTCTGCATACAAAGTCAGGAAATGTTATATATTTTTGTTCAAGTCATGGAATATCAGGGATTTTTGTCAAATTTTAGTTTCCATTTATTGAAATGTAATCTGTGTGTCAAGTTGTGACATAAGGAATGCCGTTTCAGGATCCAGGGCTTCACTGATTTCAAGTGAGACTACAATCTATACAGCTGTTTATTGGCATAATTTACTAATTTCAGACATTTAAGAAACATTTTATAAACTCCCGGTGTACACAGGCTCATGGCATCCCAGACATAGGTCATGGAAATTCACCTTTTTGTTCAGTGAAAGTCAGGAATTTTGACTTGGAGTGGGAACCCTGATAAAGATTGGTGAGCACCGATCGCCCACTGATTTGCCCTCGATCACAGCCCAACCTGTCGACAATCTCGATGACTTGCATTTTGGACTTAAATCGGGCTTTAAATTCTGTAGTGTTAACTTGACAAAATTCCTATGTGAATCATACAAATACTTAGAATTATAAAAAAAAGCAATAATGAAACTCCAACCCTAACATCGCCTCTAACCCCAACGTCACAGGGACAAAAGCAAATCTTACAAAAATGTATGAATGTGGTCAAACAAATTAATAAGATTCAGGGTTTCCTGCAGAAAATTTGTTAGTTAAGGTGGAAGGGTTGGGCAAGTGGGCGGGGCAGAGGGTGGGGCAATCAAAGGGGCACGGGGTATGCGTCATGATGAAAATTTAAATATTTTTATTTTAAAACACTCAAATAAAACTTAATTTTGAAGAAACAATGACAGAAAATGAACACATACTAGATTATTAATGAATTAAATGTTTTACCTCTAACGGGAATAGCTGCGTGATGAAGTGAAACTAAAGGGTTAATAAACACAAACTAAAGCAGATGTTGTAGAACGTCAGGCGAACGATGATAGAGAACGCAAAAATTGTAAATACTGATTATTTCCTATTATTAATAACATTATCTTAAAGAAGTGTAACTACTAATGCACATAAATAAAGTGAGCAAGAGCGCTCAACAATTATACTTAATCAACAGGCATGTGAAACCTAGCTAGCAGGTTGCTCAAACAACAAAATCACCAGCTAACTTACTTAAAATTTGCAAGAACTATAGACTAATACAATGGCAGGCTTAAATAAACCCAAAACATAAGTCCACTTACAGTTCTAACGGACACGCGTTTTATCAACAGGCTATCCTCCAGCCATGACGGACCACGTCTTTATCTCATTTCAGCCGTGTGGCGCACGTGCACGCTCGCGGTGTGAAGCGTGAACGTGCCAAGATGCACTTGACGGCCTTTTGTGCAGCGAATTTTTTTTGGGACGACCTAGTTAAGGCGGTAGAGTTTCAAAGCTTAGGCGGGCCACCTGAACTGAATTTCGCGCTATTCTCTGAGATGTTTTATCAACTGGCTAGTTATCCTCCAGACAGTGATGGTCCGGACCACGTCTTTCTCATTTCGGCCGTGTGGCGTGCGTCCCCGCTCGCGGTGTGAAGCGTGTACGCGCTTTTCTCCGAGATGCACTTGACGGCCTTTTGTGCAGCAAATTTTTTTTGGACGACCTAGTTAAGGCAGTAGGGTTTCCAAGCTTAGGCGGGCCACCTGAACTGAAATGTGCTGCGGGAAACCCTGAGAATTCACCACTTCGTAAAATACATACGAATTGACATAAGATTGTGTTGAATGGTCTGACCTTGATGGGTCTTTACATTTTTGTGAGGTGCGGTTTCACCGAAGGACTGACTCGTCTTGAGACACATTGTGTGTTGTTTTTAAATAACATACATAGAAAACCAACTAAAGAATCCAGTTTAAGATATAAATACAAAGCAGGCACCGGAGCTAAATTGAAAGTGTTGTTGCAAAGGGTCTGAATACTTTTGCATATGTGATAGAAATGTCTGTAAAAAACTGAACTATTTTCCTATGTCATTGTGGGCTGCTGAGTTTAGATTAATGAGAAAAAAAATAAATGTAATTCATTTTAGTATTAGGCTGCAACATAAAACGGAAAAATGTGAAGGGGGTCTGAATACTTTCTGATTGTATCTGAATGCATTGCAACAGTTCAGTGAAAATATGCATTTCACAAAGCTGTGCTGATATTCGATATGACAGCACACTATTAGTATGAATTTGTTTAAATCAAACCATTTTCAGTATTGGAAGGATTAATAACCACATTTGTAAGATGAGTGGCAGATTTTTGGAAGTCTGAGAAAAAAAAAGATGCAGTGAAGTCCCCTAAATTAGTCCAGCGACTGCTAATGTATGCCTGTATTGTGTTTCCTTGTCTTTGAAGCACAGTGTTGGCCTAATTTCATTTACCCCGTGGGCATTAATAAAGTTGTCTTGTCGCGTAGTGTCGCATGCGTTTCCCTCTTTCTCTACTGTTTTAGTGATAACATTCCACCTTTTTTTTTAAACTCACCGACAACATAATAACTTAACTTATCCTTGGAGACCGGCTAATTAAACAAAAATATAATTACAGTGCTTTTAAGACAAGTCGAAAAAAGTGACAGAGGAGGAGAGACGTTAAAATGAGTCCCGAGTGCCTTTTGGAAACAACCGGAACGTTTAAGTGGCCGTTTCTCCTTCGTCGGTTCTAGAGATTGTGACATCTGTCAAAACGAATTAATCACAATCTCTTAGGCTCGTCTGATCTGTATCTACATCAATTAGCAGCTCTTCACTGCACCCCTGCAGTTTCTGAGCTGCGATTTAACAGCATTATACGTTAAAGTCCCAAAGCTTTTTGAGATTTAGTATGAATAAATTTGTCTTAAGTATATTTGTAAATCACTGCGCTCC
The DNA here is from genome assembly GCF_030506205.2 of Paramisgurnus dabryanus. Taxonomy (NCBI): domain Eukaryota; kingdom Metazoa; phylum Chordata; class Actinopteri; order Cypriniformes; family Cobitidae; genus Paramisgurnus; species Paramisgurnus dabryanus. Next base: position 6,685,561 of record NC_133338.1, on the reverse strand, counting down.
AAATCAATGACAAATTCACATTGGTCTCATACACACTGCATATTAATTCGGTTGTCACTTCACCTTTTAATGCGTAATCCTGTTCTGTACACACACTTTAGTAATTTACAGGACTTACAACCGCATTCAACAACCAAACTAACTCAGACAACCGCATTACAGTCTCTCTTCTGAAAAAATTAAATGCTAGAAGGGGAAAAATATTCTGTATGCGCGGTGCAGAAAATGTTAGAGGCACGAGTGTTTGCTTACTGGTGTTGCCAGATCTTGCACAAAAAAAAAACACAGCGAATAGGAAAAATCCAACAATAAACCGAAATAAATCCAAATGCTTTACCTCAAAGATCAAAATATTGGTACCGGCATCTTCACACTGTAATAACCACAAAAACTTGATCGCTTCATGAGCCAAAAACCATAAATGGTTAAGCGCCAAAACGGTATGTACGTACAAAAAAGATGAGGATCTGGCAACACTGCAAGACAGCGCGCTGTGGAGCAGCCTCACAAATGCGTACAATACACAGCGCCAAGGTTGAGGTTTATTGCCAAACATAATGCCGTTAAATTATTTTGGTCAAAGCTGTGAGTGATAAGCATGCGAGACGGCAGAACGTTGCTATGGTTATCTCTGTGCCAATCATTGTATATTCGGGAGTGAGTCCTGTTCCGTACAGACATGTAACTCCCCATTTATATGCGGTTGTCACTCCCGAAAGTTTGCAGTGTGTACGAGGTCATTTAGAACTTACGGTCTCTTATTTCTGCCAATACTGATTGACGATTTTTATGACATCATTCTGCACTTCAGCTTCTCATCGGATTCAAGGCTGGGATGTAGACTAAATGCTATTGGCTGTTTTGAAAGGTGAGGGGCCACTGAATATGCCCCGCCCTAACGTCCTGTTTCAGTGGAAATTACGTCAACGCATCAAAGACAAAGTTGCACATTTCAGGGCACTTCAATGGGTCTTTTTTACTAAAAACCTCTGTAACGTTTTCTGTAACGCTTGTACAATTTGTATTCTAAAGGCATTTGTATCTTTTTGTAAATATTAGTATAAACTTTAAAGTACGTAATGACGTTTAAAGTCAAATAATGGTAGTTTGAGTGCACTTTAAGTAATATATTCAGATATTATTATATAGACGGTTTCATCAGAAGCACGTGCGGTGACGCGATACGTGTCTGGTCTCAAATTTACTTCCGGTTTCAATTTTTTTATGCTCTGACTAGTCGCTTAACTGAACTCCTCGACAAAAATAACAAATGTTTTGGTTTCCTAGGTAATCTACATCAGGGTTTCCCACAGAACTTTTCAGTTCGGGCGGCCCACCTAAGCTGTGATACCCTACCACCTTAACAAGGTCGTCCAAAAAAATAAAATTCCCTGCACAAAAGGCCGTCAAGTGCATCTCGGAGAATAGCGTGGACGCGCTTCACACTGCCAGCGGGCACGCGCCACATGGCCGAAATGAGAGAAAGACATGGTCAGTCAATGTCTGGAGGATAACTAGCCTGTTGATAAAACTAATTCATTACTAATCTAGTATGTGTTTATTTTCTGTTATAGTTTCTTCAAAATTGAGTTTTATTTGAGTGTTTTAAATAAAAATATTTTCATCTGACACGTACGCCCCGCCCCTTTGATCGCCACGCCCCCGGCACGCCCACCTGCACAACCTTACCACCTTAACTAACAAATTTTCTGCGGGAAACCCTGTACATGTTGTTTATTTTGCTTGTTATATAAATAAACTCCGTTTAAAGACTTTGTTGTTATTTATTCTTAGCGGAGTTTACCGGAAGTTACACGTGGACCACGAAAGACGGTTGTTAATGTTGTTACTGCTGAAACCGTCTATATATTCACTAATATTCATCATAACCTTTAAAGAGTAAAGATGGTGGATTTGAATTGTATTGTATCGCAATTTATTGTCGCAGTAAAAGCACATTGCTAATAAAGTCTTTTAAAGTTTAGATCAATTGGTAGTACATAACGCCAGCAATTGTTCGATCCCAGGGAACACACATACCGATAAAATCAGTATGTCACTTTGAATCAAAGCGTCTGCCAAGCGCATGAATGAAATGAAGTCCAAAGCAGATTCGGATAAAGGAAGGCTTTGTAATTTTTCGTAATTTGTGCTTTAGGATTTCGTCATCTTTCAATTTAGTGTTTTTCACTGTTCAGCCATAGAAACTTGAACTTCGTTGCTTAGGGGCTATACATTTTTTTATGTCTCTATATTGCATGTGAGGTATTTTAAGAGCTGTTTCATCACTGAGGCAGATGAGAAAAGAGAGGAAGCACTAAAAATCTGTTCTCTCTCACCACAGATAGCTTTTCACTTTGTCTTATCTTCAGAAACAAAAGAGGCTTTTGGTTCATTCTCAGTGGTGACAGAAACAGAGGAATCTGCCTTCAGCTGAAGCTGTGGGCTATGAGCTTCTGTACTTAGGTGTGTGTGTGTGTGTGTGTGAGCACGCACGTGTGTGCAGATTGATTTACAGTGTTTTTTACTCATTTTTATGTTTTATGGTAGTAATTTTTCATCTAGAGGAACTTTCCTGTCTGTCAGGATGATTTAAAGAAAAATGCTTTGGTAAAAATCTACCACTTTGGGTTTTAAAGGTTAGAATATATGTTTTTAATAATCAGCTGATTTATTATTTATAAGAGTGAAATGCAAAACTGTATTTATCTAGGCATAGATAAATAATAAGTGTTCTGTACATGGTAATGACAGATCGTGAGCCTCAAACACAATTGTTTCCTCCTTCTTATGTAAACCTTGTGCATGCTAAAGACAGCTGGAAAACAGACCAATCTCAACGTAACACCAACTGTGATGTACTCCACAACATTAAATTAAGTATCATGCTATTACAATGATCAAAACAAAGTTTTGACTGCTGCCGAGTTAGCGTTATATGCTAGTTAATGCTAAATGCGAAGTTCTACCTTTGACGTTACAGTTACACTTTGCAGGTCCATACTGAAAAACACAAATTTACCTTCAGAAACATCCATTAACAATCTCCAAACAATTGATTTTTTCCTCAAAATCCGTATGTTCATCTGATACAGGCTTAAACATGTTTGTTTGCACACACACAGAGCTACTGAAATGAGCCACTCTCAGAAACAGCCAATCAGAGCATAGCTAAACATTATTATTCATGACCCTTTTGAATAATGTAATAGACCATTCAATTCTGGGTTTTAAATGGACAAACATTATTTTTGCACTTAATAAAGCCACACACCTCCTATGTAGGTATTCGGGAACAATGTAATGTATTGTATCAATGCATTCTTTGGCACCTTTTCTTCCTTTCTTTAATTAAGTGCTTTTAAAATCTTTAATTTTATTTGGTGTTTTTGTCCAGCTTTTAAGTAAAGTCATAGTGCTCTATTTGGTATAATAGAAATTAGATGTGACAGCAAGACCCAGATCCATTTGAAGACATGATCAGGTGTTATTCAAGGACGTATGATAAATGTTTCAAAAATATGAAGCATTCTGTAAAACCTCACGTAGGTGTGTGTTCAAGTGTAATTATTACAAGAGGAATTTCAGCATCTGGAGCTCATGGTGTCCTCAGGCTGTGTTTGTGCGCACGTGTGTACCTGCGTGTTGAAGTGATGGATGTTTTAAATGTTCCCTGAGTCATCGATTGTGCAGTGGGCGTCTCCTTCCTTCCTTCCTTTCTTCTTCACGTGGTCGCAACCTTTGCCGTATAAATATGCTTGACATTTTGGTTTTGATATGCATGCGAATGTTTCCACCAGCTTTCTTTATTGATAAATGCGTTTTTGTTATTTTATTCTCGGCATGAGGAAAATGTTATTGCTCAGAGTTGCTCTTTTACAGTATATGTTAGGTTATGTAAATGTATTAATAAGACATTCATGATTAACAATTGTTGGCATTTACAAAGACTATAGAGCTGTAAACATAACATGACACACACTGTAAAAAGTCAAAGTTGGATTAACATAAAAAAAATACTTTCATTGGTAACACCTGAAAAATAGATTTGTTTTACTTACATTTTCCCACTTTAAAGGCGGGGTGCACGATAAAAAAAAAACTAGAAAAAGGGAATCGGGCCAAGTTCCTATACACACTTGTAGCCAATCAGCAGTAAGAGGCGTGTTTACTAACCGACATCGTTGCCTGGGTTGCATGGTGTGGGGCGGGTCGATTAAAAGATGTCCCAGATTCTATTAGTGCTGCAACGACACGTCGACGTCATCGATTACGTCGACTATGAAAATACGTCGACATGCGTAAAATGCGTCGACGCGTCGCTGTTTATGTTCATTTCGCCTAATGGCGGCTTCTGCTCCTGGCAGTGTTATCCATACATTGATTTGTTTGTGTGCGCCACAAAATCAACAATGGCCGCAACATTTACATTTTTATTTTCATTTACAACGGCTTCATTTATTGTTGTGAGCGCTCGGAAAAATAATCGCTAGATTAGTCGACAGAAGAAATAGTCGTTAGTTGCAGCTCTAGATTCTATTAAGGTAGGGGCGTGTTTGTTTACGTGATTTCAAATGTCAATATTGGGTTTCAGAGATCATGCACCCCGCCTTTAAGTGAAACATTTAAAGGTGCATTGTGTAACTTTTAGAAGGATCTCTTAACAGACATGCAATATAATCTACATAACTATATTATCAGTGGTGTATAAAAACCTTACATAATGAACTGTATTGTTTTTATTATCTTAGAATGAGACATTTTTATCAATATACACCGCGGGTCTCCTTACATGGAAGTCGCTGTCATGTTTCTACAGTAGCCTAGTGATGCAAAGTCCGATTCATTTCCACGAGCTGGCTCTTTTCGGACAGTTCGGCTCATTGAACCGGTTAAAAAGCCGATTCACCAGTTCCTGTTTTCCGAACTCGAGTGCGCACCTGCAAAACGCAACCAAACTAAATCACAGAAGAGACCTGCTATTATTGATGCGTGTGGGTCTGTTTGTGCTCATTAACGTTGATAACAAGCACTTGCGGATTCGCCCCAAACTGTAAATAAAATGCAGCATTAAAACAACTTGCTAATGCAAGTCAATTCAACATACTATTTTAAGTTTCTGTATTTATTCTCTGATAACGAAATGTTTAAAATTAAAGAACAGAGAGGATACAACTCTTTCGTTTATAGGCGCTGCCAAGCAACATCAGTACATGGCTGCAGCTTGATGAGGCAAGTGTACCGCAGTTCAGTACCAAATAATATGATGTGAACATAGACCAGCGGGAAAGGGGAAGGGGGGAGCAATCCAACTCGGTTCGGACCAGTCAAACGAACCAAGTATGAAAGCACCCTGAGAGTTCTGCTCAGTCATGTGTTTATAAGTATGTAATGGGGATCCAGGTGTTCAGAGGTGTGCAGGTGCGATGTAGGAACACTTGTCTCACTCAAATCATTTTCCTTCATTATGCTACACCTGATGAAAATTGATGAAAAACATTTCAATTTCATCTATATACTTTTTTTTATAGCAGCATGTGTACATGGACAATTTATCAAAAATGGCAGAAAGCATACATAGACTGAATCTTAAATATTACTAGTTATCGCAGTAACATTAATAATCTTAAAACGTTCCTTAATAAATAAATATACTGCCCCAGTGACAACTGGGGTACATATTTTGACCATTTTGTCAGTGTAGGTAAACAAAATATATTTTACTATATGTTATGCTTTTATTTGACATATTATTAATTTTATTCTAATTAATTTTATTAAAAATGAATAATAATGAAAGTGTTATGGCATACAAGTTATTGTTCTTTAAAGTGAACTGAGACCGCAGTGCTATGCCATGCATAGTTTAGCTAAATGAAAATTGGACAGCAAAATTCTAATTTAAGTGTCGTATCCATGCAAAACTGGATGATATGCAGATCACCACCTGTTGGTTTTGAGAAATGCCTAAAAAGAAAAGCAATGAATTTCCTACCAGTTGCCCTGTAGAGAGCTCCTTAGCAGATGAGATGACATGAGGAATTACAAACACTTTTGCGGCGGGTTACCACAGTGCTGTTGGCTTTCTGCTCACCAGTCAACCGTATTAGCGTCGACTTTCTGACGCCCCTTATCTTCCATCACAAACCTCAAAATCAGGCCTGTAGAGTCGAGCCTTTGAGAGGAGGCATCTGAAACATTTTCAAAACCATTCACACGTGCGTTTAAGAGATTAACCCCCTACACGTTTGAAAATGCATGCATGCACGTTTGCTTGATTCGTGTGCTTTAGCTCATTCAGCTAAATTAAACAAAATTATTCTGCATCTGTGAAGAATGAGCTCTGCTAGATACTCTGCTAAAAATGAGCAGCATAAAAGTCATGGAAATGTATACCTTTGGATATAAGCGTCTTCAAAATGCATAAATGTAAATGTATAATTGCGCCACTAGTGGCACCAAACAGAATTGCACTTTGCATATTTTGTTTAAAAAACTCTCAAACCCTTCCCTAAATATGCCATTGGTCAGAATAGTCTCTTATCAAATCCAATATCGTCTCATTGCAACTTCAGCACAAGATGATATTGAAAACTTGGTAGCTGGGTTGTTTTTGTTGGTTCAAAGTGATCTGACCAATCATCTAGACCAGGAGGCTCTTAGCTGGATTTCACAGCGGTGCATTCAATAAAGCCTTTGAGGTCGACCTCCAAAGCATACATTTTTTCAAAAAGTCATGCTGCCCAGTTCACAAGTCACCTCCGCAAGCTTTGGAGATGTTCCAGGTCAGGGTGGAATGCTGTGTTGGCATTAAAGACTTTCTTGTTCTTGTCATCGACTGCCGTCGTCAGCACAGCGCCACACCCCAGTCTCAGCTGGATAGCGGTGTCCTGGTGAGAGCGGGCTGCAAATATAGCTGTTCCAACATCAGCCCTGTCTAACGGCTCAGGTTCCCTTCTGGTCTCCGGGGATCAGATTTAACCTTCAGCATCTTCCGTTCTTTTCCCTTTGGCACACACATACACACACGGCTCTCTTGAATTAATCATCAGCACTCATCACTCTAGAGGGCGTTGCACCTTTAACCCAGCTCGCTTACAAGCCAACGTGCACCCTGTCTTCTCTGAGGTAACCACGTTCAGAGCACAGAGCGTTGAGAGAAGAGCTTTGCTGCAGTTTTCTTCAATGCCCAATGCATAAGTCTTGCAAATCTCTTTTTAAAGAAAAAATTGACATTTTTTATTATGCCGTTCCAAACTTTACGACTTTTTTATAGGTTCAGTTTTTTTTTTTACTTTGGGGGTGTTTACATGACACCATTTAAAAAAAAAAACTTTTATATGCATATTGGCCGTTCATTAATGCAAACTCTAGAAAAGTGCAAGTTTTCTAAAACTATACTGTTATCATCTTGGTGTAAAGTACAATAACGCATATTTGTAACAACTGTGACATCATGTTCAGACATTGCGACACATAAAATAACTTTGCTATTCCATGTGAACGGGCATCGTTTTGAAACAATTGTCGTCTGTATGCAAAAAAACAAACAAAAAAACTTTTTCTGATTTTAGTTACGGTTGCAAAATTCTAGGAATTTTGGAAACTTTCCATGACAATTACATAGAAATTTATAGGGACTGTGGCACATGGTTTAAGATAAGTCAGATTTTGAGGAAGCAAATGTTTGTATTTACAAATAATTTCCTTTAATTTCCAAAATTCCCAAGATTTGCAAACCTAATTTTAATACATCGTTGTTTAAACATCCTTATGTTAGTTAGGGTTACAACATTTTGGGAACTTTCCTTGGAAATTGCACGGAAATAAATAGGAACTGTGTCAAGTGGTTAAAGACGAGTCAGATGTTGTGGACGCTAACGTTTGTATGTTATACAATTTGTATAAATTACTCAAAATGTAAAAATAATTAACTTTCATTCGTTACATTTCTAACTTGGAATATTTCCAAAATTCCCAAGCTTTGCAAACCTAATTTTAATACATCGTTGTGTAAACATCCTTATGTTAGTTAGGGTTACAACATTTTGGGAACTTTCCTTGGAAATTACACGGAAATAAATGGGAACTGTGTCAAGCTGTTAAAGATGAGTCAGATGTTGTGGAGGCTAATGTTTGTATGTTATACAATTTGTATAAATTACTCAAAATGTAAAAAACAATTTACTTTAATTACTTACATTTCTAACTTGGAAAATTTCCAAAATTCCCAAGCTCTGCAAACCTAATTTTAATACATCGTTGTGTAAACATCCTTATTTTAGTTAGGGTTAAAACATTTTCGGAACTTTCCATGGAAATTGCACGGAAATAAATGGGAATTGTGTCAAGCGGTTAAAGATGAGTCAGATGTTGTGGACGCTAATGTTTGTATGTTATACAATTTGTATAAATTACTCAAAATGTAAAAATAATTAACTTTAATTCCTTACATTTCTAACTTGGAATATTTCCAAAATTCCCAAGCTTTGCAAACCTAATTTTAATACATCGTTATGTAAACATCCTTATGTTAGTTAGGGTTACAACATTTTGGGAACTTTCCTTGGAAATTGCACGGAAATAAATGGGAACTGTGTCAAGCTGTTAAAGATGAGTCAGATGTTGTGGAAGCTAATGTTTGTATGTTATACAATTTGTATAAATTACTCAAAATGTAAAAAACAATTTACTTTAATTACTTACATTTCTAACTTGGAAAATTTCCAAAATTCCCAAGCTATGCAAACCTAATTTTAATACATCGTTGTGTAAACATCCTTATGTTAGTTAGGGTTACAACATTTTGGGAACTTTCCTTGGAAATTGCACGGAAATAAATAGGAACTGTGTCAAGTGGTTAAAGACGAGTCAGATGTTGTGGACGCTAACGTTTGTATGTTATACAATTTGTATAAATTACTCAAAATGTAAAAATAATTAACTTTCATTCGTTACATTTCTAACTTGGAATATTTCCAAAATTCCCAAGCTTTGCAAACCTAATTTTAATACATCGTTGTGTAAACATCCTTATGTTAGTTAGGGTTACAACATTTTGGGAACTTTCCTTGGAAATTACACGGAAATAAATGGGAACTGTGTCAAGCTGTTAAAGATGAGTCAGATGTTGTGGACGCTAATGTTTGTATGTTATACAATTTGTATAAATTACTCAAAATGTAAAAAACAATTTACTTTAATTACTTACATTTCTAACTTGGAAAATTTCCAAAATTCCCAAGCTCTGCAAACCTAATTTTAATACATCGTTGTGTAAACATCCTTATTTTAGTTAGGGTTAAAACATTTTCGGAACTTTCCATGGAAATTGCACGGAAATAAATGGGAATTGTGTCAAGCGGTTAAAGATGAGTCAGATGTTGTGGACGCTAATGTTTGTATGTTATACAATTTGTATAAATTACTCAAAATGTAAAAATAATTAACTTTAATTCCTTACATTTCTAACTTGGAATATTTCCAAAATTCCCAAGCTTTGCAAACCTAATTTTAATACATCGTTATGTAAACATCCTTATGTTAGTTAGGGTTACAACATTTTGGGAACTTTCCTTGGAAATTGCACGGAAATAAATGGGAACTGTGTCAAGCTGTTAAAGATGAGTCAGATGTTGTGGAAGCTAATGTTTGTATGTTATACAATTTGTATAAATTACTCAAAATGTAAAAAACAATTTACTTTAATTACTTACATTTCTAACTTGGAAAATTTCCAAAATTCCCAAGCTATGCAAACCTAATTTTAATACATCGTTGTGTAAACATCCTTATGTTAGTTAGGGTTACAACATTTTGGGAACTTTCCTTGGAAATTGCACAGAAATAAATGGGAACTGTGTCAAGCTGTTAAAGATGAGTTAGATGTTGTGGACGCTAATGTTTGTATGTTATACAACTTGTATAAATTATTCAAAATGTAAAAAACAATTTACTTTAATTACTTACATTTCTAACTTGGAAAATTTCCAAAATTCCCAAGCTTTGCAAACCTAATTTTAATACATCGTTGTGTAAACATCCTTATGTTAGTTAGGGTTACAACATTTTGGGAACTTTCCATGGAAATTGCACAGAAATAAATGGGAACTGTGTCAAGCGGTTAAAGATGAGTCAGATGTTGTGGAAGCTAATGTTTGTATGTTATACAATTTGTATAAATTACTCAAAATGTAAAAAATAAATTACTTTAATTACTTACATTTCTAACTTGGAATATTTCCAAAATTCCCAAGCTCTGCAAACCTAATTTTAATACATCGTTGTGTAAACATCCTTATTTTAGTTAGGGTTAAAACATTTTGGGAATTTTGGTAACTTTCCATAAAATTTACAGGGAAATAAATGGGAACTGTGGCACATGGTTAAAGAGGAGTCAGATGTTGAGGAAGCTAATGTTTGTATGTGATACAATTTGTATGAATTACTAAAAATTTGCTAAATTTCCTTTGAATTCCTTAAATTTCCAACGTGGAATATTTCCAAAATTCCCAAGGTTTGCAACCTAATTTTAGCACAAAAAACACATTTTTTTTCTGATTTTAGGTAGGGTTACAACATTCCGGGAATTTTGGAAACTTTCCATGAAAATTACCCGAAAGTAAATGGAAACTGTGGCACACTGTTAAAGGTGTTGAGGTAGCTTGTATGTGATATAATTTGTATAAATTTAATTCCTTAAGTTTCCAACTTGGAATATTTCCAAAATTCCCAAGCTTTGCAACCCTAATTTTAGTACATTGTTACGCAAACATCAATTTTTCCAACGTCTATGACCCCAGGCAAGTTTGTTTTTGTTACTGTACCTGTAAATTGTGTAGCGATTAGCAAACCTCATGTATTGACAAAGGGTAAGTTTCTGTTCCTGTAGCTCAATTGCTAAAACATTGCATTAGCAGCAAAAAAGGTCATGGGTTTGATCACACGGGAGCACACATACTGAATTTTTTTTTTGCTTGAATGCACTGTAAGTCACTTTGGATAAAGCGTCTGCCAGATGACTGGGATTTCATTTTTTATTTTAAGCATTAGATCACCCAACTTTATCCTCTGTGGAACCTTCCAGAAGCAACTAATGTTTATGTGACCGAAACCCTTTATTTGACCCAGCTGTGTGATGAATATGGGTGATAATCTGCTGTACAATACAGGAGTTCCCAGTCTTTTATAGCCCATGGTAATTACATTTATATATTAAAAGCTTGTGGCTCAGATTTCCAGACTCTGTTTCTTACATCATCATAGCGACTTCTTCTTAAGAGGCATCAGGGGTAAAAACTAAATATTATAATTAAATCAAGGAGTTTCCTTCCGTCTGAAGTTCTTCCACTCTGTTTTCTTGGAGTGTAAATGGACCACGGAGGCTCCGGGTGTTTTACGTAGCCTGGCAAGCTCATAAAGTTTCCAATAACTGCTGCTCAGGGTCACTCCTGTTTGTTTCCATAAAACTCAAACGGTGCGTTGAAAAACACTTCTTCGAGGTAATGAGAGAAAACAGAACCCCCACATCTTACTCCATGTGTTTTTTGGCTTCCTTATTGTGCTATATCCTTCATACCCTGGTGGATATTTGACATGACTGTTAACCAAACTGAATCAAATCGAAGGTGCCACACCATCTAATTTGTGTAACCACCCACTTTTGTTACATGTTTGATGTTACTGAAAAATAAAATAATATTTTGATCTGATGTCATCTGCTGAGACTGCAGACTTTGTTCTGGGCGAGGTCTGTTTGTTCTCTCTGCGCTGATAGGACGGGTCAACTTGAAGGACAGGGGTGGAAGTGGGTTATCTGCGAGGGCAACAGTCTGTAAGAGGATAGATAGCCCAGAAAGAGACGGCTTTCGGATGTCTGGATTGAAGTCTTTACAAGCTGATGTAATGTTTTGGAATAGACTTTCTCAGCGTTGGGAATTTGTGTGAAAGTTTGAAAGGGCATACAGTAGTAGGGACCGACTGGCCTAGCAGTCTGCAATGGAGAAACGTGACAGGAAAGCAGATTTCAGAAGGTAATTTGAAAGATGCTTGGCTGTGCAGAAGTCGGACCACAGTGCTTGGTTGGCATGGTGACGGGATGCGGTTGCCTCTTAATGCATTCACTAGATTGCTATGGTTGCTCTGGATGGTTTCTAAGATGTTACTGGGCTGCTACTATAGGTGATCTTTATTCAGTATAAGTGGGATTTTTTTCTCATTGTCATCTTCAAAGTTGTCTGATCGCTTAGGCAGACACCTCTAATTGGATTTGTACATTTTGGAAGTGTAAGTGGTGTTTATCCATGCCGAAATCACCAAAATTTTCATTGAATTACAGTGTTGTGGCTTATAGCCAGTATGTGAAACTTTGAAGTCCATAATATTCTGGCTTGTACAGAAGAGGGGCTTGTATCATAGTAAATCTTTTTGCTTTCCAAAGCTGGTGACTGACGTATTCCTATGGGCGAAGTTTAGTCAAAATACTCTTTTATTGACGTCATTCAATCAGGAAGTAGAGGGCTGTAGTCCAAAGCGTCCGTTTTCACTGTAGGCTTTGAAAAGCAAATTCTGTTAAAGAAAATATATTGCCTGGCAGTGAACTTTGAGCTTTTTACATTTGCATTTATTATTTATGCTCTAACAGCAACATTACGCACTTACTAAAGTTTGAAAAATGGGATCAGGAAAAGCGTGACCTTTAACAAAATTCGCATTTTCAAGATCTACAGAGAAAGGCCGCTTTGGACTACAGCCCTCTACTTCCCAGAAAAATTACGTCTTTTTGACTAACCTCTGCCTACAGGAAAACGCCAGATGTCAGCTAAGCTCAAACGGCTCTGGCTAAGCTAAGCTGCTGTCGAATCACCATAAATATGTACACTAGATGTCACTTTGGGGTTTTAAGCATGCGTCAAAACCGCCGCCATCTTGGAACAGGGGTCTTGTCATAGGAAGTAACGCTGCTATCTCCGCCTGTACTTCGAATTCATGGACGATGCCGGACTTTTGTGCTGCGTATGGATGTTAGGCCTACTAGCACTATGCATTATAGCTAGAAAAAGTTGATTTTCAAAATATCAAAATGTAAAAAAAAATCTGGACTCTGGTGCTAAATACATGTCTGACTGTTGGAACAAACCAACAGAAAACCTAGAAAATCGTATTTATGACGATTTATGGTGATTTTATTTCCGTTACACCATTGCCTACAACGACGCTGATGAAGGGCTCCCCTGTTTCAAGATGGCGGCTCTATTGACGCATTTGTTCCAATGAACTGCCGTAGCCAAGGCGAAATCTAGTGTACATATCTATATTGAATCACAACGCGCTTAACAAGCTACACAATCAGAATTCGTTGTGTATTTCTAAAGGAATAAATTGTGTGAAAAATACATGTTATATTGTGCACCGTAAACGCAATCAAAGCTTCGAAAACACAGGGTCCACTTTAAAGATTACAGATTAAGTTTCCATGGAAATGTACCTGAACTTTTCGCAACTCTACATACATCATATGGACTAAAACTAAAGATGAAATAAGTAGGGTTGTGCCGATAGACGATAGTATCGTGTATCAACGATCGTCAGACATATCGCTAAAAGCGGGCTTTCATGAGGATAGTTGGCGATGGTTATTATTATTTTCATCATAGTTTCACATGAACATGCGTATTGCGTGCTTTTCCTCGCATGAGAGGGTTTCTGAACTTCACTTTGTGCAAGTGAGCTTGTAATGCGCGCGGATTCCTTCTCGCACGCATGTGGACTCAAATGCGTGCATCTTGGACTCTTGCTCGGACCTAAATGCGCGCGGCATGGACTCCTGCTAGTACCTGAACTTGTTATACGCATGGCTCTCACATTTCCTTGCACTAGAGAGGTTGTTAGGCACAGAGGGTTAAAACCAGCGAGTTTGTTGTTCCCGCTCCCACTTTTTCAGTTTTAAGAAGGTTGTGGTCATGACAGTGTTGCCCTTGCTTATTTTTAGTCTACCAATCTATGACTATCGTGTATCGATGATCTCAAAATGGGGCATATCGGCCAACAGTAATGGAAAGTTGTACTATTTATAATGCGCATTTCTGTTAATTGCATACATGCGGCTGCATTTAAAGATGAGTGTCACCTCTGCGTACATCAGCCTTATAGATCTTGTGGGATTTGGCTTAGGGGAATCTTTGCAAGCATTTGAAAACCCAATAAGAGGATTCTATTTTCATCAATTTCAATCACGTCAGACACAAAGTCAGTGTGGCTGAAAGTTACCTAGCAGTCTTACTGTACTTTTACACTTGAACTGCAAGAAAAGAAGATGCTATTTCTGTACGCACAGGAGTCGAACTGCCACATCTCTTTACCCGCTTTGCCATGTCTTCTTTTCCTGAGGTGTGCTGCATATCTATAATTTCATTTTGAGGCAGATGCGTATTGCACAGTGTGACATGGATTCATGTTTGAAACTGCAGAGTCAGACTGTTTTTTACAGTGTAAGCAGTATATAAAGTGATTTATAGTACATAGTTGGGTATATAGTAGTTATGTAGTTTTTGATTGAGTTTGTGGCTGGTTCTGTAATTTAGGGGTATAACTAGGTCCTGCTGGTCTTTACTCTTACAGTTGGCACCTGTGAACTTCTGAAATGAGAAGCGTGCATTTGGGATATTTGTATCAGCACGGTGTATTTGGTTGTCGTGCTGTTTCCCGGTGTGTTTAGAGGATTTAAGTGCCTTTCTATGCAGTCGCTTGATGAAGTAAAAGTTTTATTGGCAGGGCTGTTCAATTCGCTCCTGCAGGGCCAATGTCCTGTAGAGTTTAACCCAAACCTTAATCAAACACATCTGATCCATTTTTATTAAATGACTTGAAAATTACAGACAGCAGGGTTTAAACTCTAAAGTCTGTCCAGGAATGGGACTGAATGGCCCTTCTCTATTAAAATCTGGCATCTATACTGTACACACAGTATGTTTCCTCCTTTAATGTAAGTCAGCTTTATAAAAGATGAGCAATAGTGATAGTAAAGCTTGCTTAGCAAACAGCACTGAAAGGAGGCTAATAATATACAGTCTTAGCCGGATGCAGAGTTTGTTATTGAAATGTTATTGTTTTATGAAAAATCATATTCACTTTTTGTTTGCAGGTTGTATCCCGTGGGACGTGTAAACCCTTCTTTAATTCAAACGGGAGGTGCGGCACCCAGGAAAGAGTTCAGCCTACATCTGTACATCTGCTGGCATGTAATACCAGAATTAATTACCATGATTTCAAAAACTTAAATAAACTCTCAGGCTATCCACCATGGACTTGTGTTTTCATTTTTACTCTAAAGTTTTTATTACCACCATGCCGTGTCAAGAATTGCTTGAAAAAAACATGTAACCCTGGACCACAAAACCAGTCAGAAGTAGCACGGGTAGGTGCAGTATATTTATAGCAGCAGCCAATAATACATTGTATGGGGACAAATTATAATATTTTTTGTGCCCAAAATTATTGGGATATTAAGTATCAAGTTCAGTGAAGATATTTAGTAAATTTCCTACTGTAAATATATATATAAAAATGTATTTATCATTAGTAACAGGTATTGCTAAGGATTTGGACAACTTTAAAGGACATTTTCTCAAAATTTAGATTTTTTTCACCCTCAGATTCCATATTTTTAGTTGTGTATCGGCCAAATATTGCCCATCCAAAAATTGACCATTATAACTAGTTTTGTGATCCTGGGTCATATATGTGCTTTTTGATGCTAAAGTTAAGGGGATAACTCAATCCAAAACGTAATTTTGGTTCATGTAGCTCAACTGTTAGAGAGTTGTGTTAGCAGTGCAAAGTCATGGGTTCGATCGAGAGGCCCATACCTAACTCGTTTTTGTATCAAAGTAAAATACAAGTTAAAAAAATCACATGCTCACACTTGCGTTGCTCTAGACTCACAACAATCATCTTTTTAATGTGTCCAGCTCCAACCCTTCCGATTAGATTCATTTTTGGATCTCTTTATTGCAGAACCTCGGATGCAAAAGCCTCTAAACGCCACCTCCGTCAGAAATGAGATAATGATATTAACCGAATGCTTTCGGCACGTATTATACGTTCATATACTTTTGCTTAAAATTCGCTTAAACTTGACCCCAGGCCATTCAGTTTCGTAGAATTGGTTAAACGGCGCAAATTTTTCAGCAAATACCCTTAAAGTGCACAGAAGCTTAAATGGACATTACACTTTTTTTGAAAAAGGGCCCATTTTCCAGCTCACCCAGAGTTAAACATTTTTACCATTTTGGAATCCATTCAGCCGATCTCCGGGTCTGGTGTTAGCACTTTTAGCATAGCTTAGCATAATCCATTAAATCTGATTAGACCATTAGCATCGCGCTCAAAAATAACCAAAGAGTTTCGATATTTTTCCTATTTAAAACTTAACTCTTCTGTAGTTACATTGTGTACTAAGACTGACGGAAAATTGAAAAGTTGCGATTTTTGCATTCTGACTTTCATCATTTGCAATGTTTCGAGTTGCATCTTTAGTAATTTTGCAACTGTTTACTACGTCTTGTCCAAAAAGTGGATTATTTGTGGGGTTTTTTTTTTTACAAAATAGCTTGCATGCACTTAGAGGGTTTTGCAGCAAACAACAGCGAAATTTGTTAAATACCAATGAAATGAAGTATTTTTTTTAAATAAGGCATTTTAATTACTGACTAATAACATTTTCATTACCATTTAAGCGAAATTACTAAACTTAAACATGCTCATTTCATTTCATGCTCATTTACATGAAAACATGACGCATTTAGAGGATTTTGCATCTGAACTCCTCGATAGATCTTTCTCTTATTGGTTTATTTCTTCATCACTTCCCTCTTGCGCACATCCTGTTGCGATTTGAATCAACAAACAAGCAAACAGCTTTGGATCTGTTCATGAGTGCATTGCCACGGTTTTATTGCGCACTATGACTGAGATGCCTATAAGACGAAAACTTGGCAGTTGCAGACCATTATCCCGGGAAATCACAACAGTAGATGTTTTCATGCTCCGTAGTGCAGAAATGCACAGCAGCACACGTTTGACACATCGGACAGGACATGATGCAAGGTACCTTGGGACAGAAAGCCATCAAGCCCCAGGCATATCGGCAATACTAATAAATACCATGACATTATAATTCTACTGCAGAATCTTAAATAAAAGACTGCCTGTTAGACTGATAAATCAAAATAGTGGTAGTTTTTGGATTAGATTAATATCATTATTACATTTTCGTCAGATGACATAGTGTCGCCTAAGGCTGCTTTGTCATGTAACTCTCCTTGTCATATAATTGGTCTGTTGAGCATAAAGCCTGCAGATTGAGGATCCCATGTATGTGTATTATCAGTTATGTAACTTTTTACATAACTGCATTTAAACAAGCAGACTATTAATAAACCCATCAGTACCTGAGCTCCCGGACCTCCGGTTCTTTGATCCTTTTTGGATGTTCAAGTCGTATTGCTGGTACTCTCCAAATCTTTTTGAAGATAATTTATCCACATAACCTTCAGATCTCCAAAGTTTCAAAAGAATATAAAAGTCGAGCCCACCGCAGTCGGTTTTTGGCAAACTGAAAATACAGCCCCTCGGTTTCTATGGCAACGTCTCTTATGTTTTTTGGCATGTTTTCATTCAACTGGTCGCATTTTGTGCATGGATAAATTCAGCATCCCTAAATGCTAAAGGAGTCAATGTTTGTTTTGCAGGTGAGGCGTTTTTCAATACTGGGCCGAGCCAAACAACAGTGCTAAAAATGAAGATCTGTGTCGCTTTTCTTGCGGTAGCTGTTCTTCACATCACTCATGCTGGTAAGTGTCTTTTCCTTGCTTTGTCAATACTTATTTGTACAGCATATAAAATACTGAAATGCTTTTTGAAAAACACCTAGATTTTTTAAAGAAAAAGAGCTCATTGCCAGTATGCCAGTTGTTCTGGAAGGTTGTCAGGGCATCCCTATGGTGTTCTGGGCCCAAATTTTATCTGGATCAAAATAATCTGGATTTGAAAATCTCATGTTTTAACCTACAACAATTTACCAACCAAAAAACCACAGTTACTTCAAAATAAGCATGCTTTTGCTACGTTAACCATGGTTACTGTAGTAAGACCATAGTTTTACCAATGGTAATCAATATGCCAAAAATACCATGCAATTTTTAAAAGGGTTGCTATCAGGTAATCTGTCTTCTCTAACAGATTTTAAAGCAAAATTGGATTGGATCACACTGATCCAGATACACACTTTTTCAGATCACCAAATCCAAATTACTAGGGCTCTAAATGGGATCACCCATCACAATAGCTACGTTTACATGCAACCAAATAATCCGTTTGTAATCGGATTAATGGCTCAATCAGATTTAAAAGCCTTCATGTAAACACCTTAAGGGCTCGTTATAGTCGTGCGTAGGTCCTACGGCGTAGGTTCCGAGTCGGTTTTCATTTATACTTTTGCGTCGTCCTCCGCGTCGACGTGCAAACACACGCGGAACCGCTGGTGGGCAGTATCCACGCGTGTAACCACAGTAGCAGCGTGACCGTCAGAGAAGAAGAAGCTTGGCAAGTTAACTCACAAACGAAGAAGAAACAGCAACTTGTTGTGTATGTTTTGAGAAGAACAGCAATGATGGAAGTAAATAAACAGTGACTTTTGTTGCAGTTTGAGTTAAATCACTCCTCAACTTGGCTCATCTTTGTTTTCACCGTCACAAACGGAAATAGCTATGACGCAGTTTTTTTACCTGACGGGAGGGGTTCTGGTGGACCAATCACAGCGCTTGCGGTCCGCGTAGATCTGACGCGCTGTTACAATTTTTGCGAGGTGCGTGTCAGGCTACGCAGAGCTACGCACAGGCTACGGATAGCCTATGGCGTAGAACCTACGCACGACTGTAAATTGGGCTTTAATCAGTACGATTGTAGTCGATCCGATGCAAATTTTGATCGTATTGAAAGGGGTGGTGTAGTCCGATCTGTTACCCAGTCAGCAGGAAAAAAGTATGCATGTAAACAGATGCAAAAATTCCTTATGCACACGCGCAGAAGAATTGTGCTGAAGTTCACCTGAAGTTATATTCATCATATATTTATGTATCACATGATTCTCGTCACAGAAACATGGAATAGCAAGGCAATGGCAACACGCATTATTAGAGTAATGGGGTCAAGCACTTTTATAACATTAGGCTACATAAAGCAATAAAACAGCATTGTTCCTTTCGAAAATTGAGAATTCTTCAACTCAGTTTTGACTTTGTACATTTATCCAGAGATAAAGCGTGAACTCAACGAGAGATAATGTGCTCAGCGTTGCCAAGTCCTCTGCTTTTTTGAGTTCAGATTAAGGGTACCACGAGTTGATTTTTTCCTGTGGGGTAAAGATGAAAGGATTTCGTTTATTAGTTATTGGTACAGTATTTGCACTGTGGATAGTCATTTGGATGCTTTTGGGCTAGTTTTGAATGCCACTGGGATGGTTTTAATACGCAAATTGGGCAACCCTAGCTGTTGGCTTGTGCAAACATTAGGTTCGGATTATATAGAATATACATGTAAATTAACATTTTAATTAGATGTTTAGGGTGCATGTAAACTGTAACAACCTGCAATCCAATTAAATTCAGTCAAATATATGTAAATATAGCTAATTTTGGCTATTTTGGCTAATATTTAGCTATGTAAAAACATCATTTAGAATGCTCAATATGGGGTAACTTTAAGGGAAGAGACGATGAAACAAAACTGAGATTGGCGTTTGTTATCGAAGCCACATTCAGAATACTTTTCATCTTTTAAACAACCCATTTTAAAGATTTGATCCAATTGGATAAGCTAAATCCAATCAGATCACTTTCGAACAGCTGAGCCTTGGGTGATTGACAGGTTATTCTGGGTAGTTGATGTGTCCAACTGAGCCAAATCCCATAGGCCCAGCCACAATCTTTATGATATTCTGATTCATGGATACAGGTCATTTTGATTTTTTTGCCAGTTTTATCAGGTGAATATCATCTGATCATTTTGAAAAATCTACTATAAGAGGTTCTTCACAGCGATGCCATTAACTCTTTCCCCGCCATTGACGAGATATCTCGTCAATTAAGAGAAAACGCTTCCCCGCCAATGACGAGATTTTCCGTCTTTCCGCAATACCGCTATTATCCACCAGGTGGCGCCCTTCCGCAACTTTTTAAACCCGGAAGTATTGCCCTATGGCAAGCTGCTGCATGTCCGTGTCTGTTTTAAAGATCGCTCTGAATGGGATCTCTATGAAAAGTCCGTCACAAAAATGGAATTATTTTTGCTTTTTGCTCAAAATGTGGTGTTTTTGCAAAAACTTACCCATATTCAAAAGCTGATTACAAAAGAACCACTAAAGGTAGGATGAAACGTTTTTTTTTTTTTTTTTGAAAGCAGAGGGTCTGTTCTTTCATTTGGTATATTGTATGTTTATATATTTAAAGAAGAACATTTTCTGGAAGGCATTAAACTTTGGTGAAAATCATGAAAAACGCTGGCGCTGGCTGGCAACTTTTTTTAAAAACGCTGGCGGTGAAAGAGTTAAAGAACCATGATTGGTTCCCAAAAGACCTTTTAGTAGAAAGAACTACAATAACATAAACTACCATAATATATAAGGTAGAAGTGCTAAATTCTTGTTCCATTGTTTTACATTTTTCTTTCTAACAATCTTTCTGCTATCCGTCTATCATCTGCTGTCCTCTTCATATTAGGTGACAGAGAGAATCGTGACATTTCCTAATATACGATATCAGAGAGCTAGTGTAAGGCCATCAAAAATATACCAACATCTTTCCAATCTCAACTTAATCCATCCTACATAGAGACCGTCTAACTGAGAGTCTTATTACAGACAAATCCTCATGGATTCAGCGTGCCAAACCCGCAGCAGCCCTTTGAGACTTTATTCCACTGCCTTTCATTCTGGTCCAGCATTCCATAACTCGCTTTAGCCGCGACGTACAATCCGTATCTTTACAAGCTGTAAATATTCTGTCGATTTCTATTCCATGCGAATTTCCTTGGCACGGCTGCGGTGGAGTAATTTTAAACAGAAGTTCCTTTAGACCTTCGCTCGCTGTAATTGCAAACATGAGTTAGTTGCAATTATATAAAAAGAAACACAGCTTGCCGCGTCAAAGGAGAAAACATAAACCAGAGCCTTTTTGCATCGTAAGCCGTCACAATGATCGCACGATTCAATTGCAATTGCACGCATCTGTACCAAAACATGTTTTCGTGTGTAAACGTTTTTTTTTTCGGTTTGCGGTATTTCGAGCAAAGCTGTCATCTTCCTTTCCATCAAAAAGGAGTCTTTTAAGAAGATTTGCTTTTTAGCACAAAGCATTATGGCTTTCCACAGTTTCACAATGGTTGTGCATACGGTACAGGGTGGTGGTGAGATTAATGCATCGCTGCTGGACACCTAGTCAGTGGTCACATAAAAGTGTTTGTTTGAAATGACAGGCTGATGTGCTTGCCTTTATTCTTTGCAAGCTGAGCATTGGATAAATGGAGTAATCGAATAAAGACAAGCTTAATCTAATACTTTCTTTGTTGTTCTTTTATTGGCTCTCCCTTCGAAAGCTTTTACGTTTTTATTTTTTCATTTTATATAAGAAGGTTCATTTGTTGGTGAATGAAGTTTGATTTCTTCTTTTCATATGAAAGTTTTTTTTTTTTTAGGTTTTTACAGTTCTTAATCTTAAAACTGCCTATGTAGACATTTTTTCCAAAATATACCTTTTAAGATCTAAGACACCTTCTTTGATGCCGGTAAAACACTAATACATAAACATGCTGTTGCTTACCAAGGGGTAAGACAGAAAATGGGATTGGGCCAAATCTTAAATCGAGATCAATTTACTTGATAAGCAAAATGACCCAAGATTTAAAGAAAGAAAATCTGTTTATGCTTGTACAGGTAAAACTATCTGCCAGTGGGGTAAAACAAATAAACTAAGTTTATTGCATTAAAATAAAACTTGGATTAAGTTTATTTTTCTTTCCCATCTGGCTGATATTTTTACTTGTTTAAGGCATAAACTCACTTGATCACACCAGTGTTACTAAAATGTTTGCTAGCGTTGTTGTTTGGTTTGCCATTGATTTTTTTGTAAGCATAAGCAATACCTCAGATAGCACAGTCAATGGATTTAAAAGTCGAGAGATGGAAATACTACCAGTATGACAGCAGCTGCTCTTGATCTGGAGATGTCATTTGTGAATTTATTTCAAGAATTTGGCTAAAGTTTTTTACTACATTAAATGGAAAACAGGACCATTTCAATATGCAGTGACATGGACCCATCTGAACGCAGTTAGAGAAAAATCCAACAATATCTAAGACTGAACTGCTGACTTTATTTTATCAGTTAGATAATAGCGAACCGTTGAAGGGTTATCACGGTACAGCTTCAGTCTAGACATCTAAAACATATGACGTTTATCTGTAGACAACTGTTTGTTTGCTTCAAAGAGGTCATATCATGTCTTTTTCCGCAGCACGATGTTAATAACGGTTTTGCACCAGTCATAATTTTTCTCTGATTTTTATTTTCTTTGAATTATACAAGTCATTTTTTGCTACCATGCTTTTAAGACTTTTATTTAAAAGTATATACAGCTTTGAGATACTGTATAGCACTTCCCTTGTGAAAATAAACCATGTTTTTTTTTTGTAGTAAACGGTTTTTGGTGCATTGATTTTACAACAGTAACCATGTTTTTATGTAGTTTTTAACTGTAGTAAAACCATGGTTAATTTTTGTAAGTGTTTCTCTGCACTTTCATTTACGATCTATAGGTAAACGTATACCTCATCCTTCAATAAGAGCCTTTTTCTTAAACCTTCATTACATTGTGACAGATGCCGAAAGCAATGGCTCTGAAATGTGCCGCACAAAAAGGTCAGACTGAAATCATTGCGGATCTTGTTAAAAGTACAATTTCTAACTTGGGTTCTTCAGAAAGACATGCAATCATCAGTTTTTAATGGGGAGGTTAAAGAAAAAGGTGAAGTTACTGTAAAAAAGCTTTTCTATCGGCACAAAATTACATTTGAAAGTCTTTGTGCTGCAGTTTGTCCTGATAAGATGCCTGGTCTACATCCATGGACCCCCGGTCACAACGAAGCACATCGAGTCACCATCGGTTACGGCCGTAAAGTCATCCTCACCTCCTCTGCCACCGTCCATTCCATCGAGATCCTCAACGGAGGTAGATTGTCCTCAAAAAACCCTTTCCAACGTCTCGATTTCCTATGTGGAAGTACACTAAAAAAAAATATTTTTATTCAGGGAAACTTGTGATAGCTGATACCAACCGACCCATTTTGCTGCGAGCTAAGCACATCCTCATCGGAAACAAGGGCGAACTTCACATCGGCAGTGAGGATTGTCCTTACAAAGGCAACCTCACCATTTCTCTCTTTGGCAGGTAACAAATCTATTTTCTCAAAGCTCAAATGTACCCATCTCTTGGTTGATGAATGCCAAGTCGCAGCAAACCTTAAATTGTAATTGAATTTTCGCAAATTTGTTCCTTTTGCATGTGCTTACGACACACCATCTACATTAAAACACCAGCGTGGGTGTGCACGAGTGGTATAAAACAGTTTTGTAACAAGCATTGGGCATTTTGAATTTCGTATATTTGAATTCTTCGTACGTCAAACAGGTCTGACGACACCGATGAGGTGCACAGTTATTTCGGTCGAAAGTACATTGGCGTTGGAACAGGAGGATCTTTGGAAATCCACGGAGAAAAGAAGCTGTCGTGGACGCTTCTGAACAAAACGCTCCATGCTGGAGAAGGCAATGAGAAAAGTTACCACTTCGAGAGGAGCTGGGGCAACCGAGGCATCATCGTTCACGTCATTAACCAGAAGACCGGAGAGGTGCTGCATTCTGATAGGTCAGTGCTATGTTTGGTCTCCCAAGTTTTTCTTTTCTTAATGAATGGGTTTTTATTTTTGATGGACTAGAATTTGTTACTTTAGCACATCATTTAAAAACGAACTGATGGTTTTAATGTGCGTTTGGAATTAGAGCAGGAATCACAAATCGACTGTCAAAACAAAGTCACTTCCAAATTGGCAGCATTGCAGACGTTTGAACCGTGTCTATTTTTCATCACAGAAATCTGTGTCTGTTATTGAATCACTCTCTTCAAACAATCATTCATACCTAGAATTCCAAAGTATTCTTGTTGGCTTCAATTATGCTCCTTGACTGGGCCATGATTCATCTCTATGACCCACTTTTACGTTTGTTTGTTTGTGTGCGTGTACAGGTTCGACACGTATAGGAGCAAGGATGAGAGCAGACGGTTGGCCAAGTATGTAGACGACGTTGAAACTGGGCAGATCTTGGCCATGGTGGTTAATGATGAAGGATCCAACAACCTGGAGGATTTGGCTAAAAAAGCTGTTACCAAGCTGGGTAGCCGGCACTTCCATCGCCTCGGGTTCCGGTAAGATTATTATTTCAAGAGTTGAAAAAGCTGACCCGCTGATCCATGACCAGTTTAGAAATTGCTTTGAAAGTGGTACTAACTAGACAAGGAATGGACATTTACAATGGACATTAACACACCATACTAAACACACCAACCTAGACCGAGAATTTCCATTTTGAGACTAGTTAAGAATTTGGAGGGAATACCAGTACAGCAGAATTTCTTGCTAAGGACCAACACATGGTGCTGAGTTGGACTTGAACAACAATGCAATTCAATATCCATTAGATTAACTGTGTTCACATCAATGCTGGTCTGAGATCAGAACAATATATATATGGTTTGCCCCAAAAATTGTCCAAATTATATCTACTGCTTTAAAAATACAGGGCCGTTTGTGATGCTAACGATTCTATGATTCTAACCAATAAAGTCGACATTTCTTTGATGCAAGATGAATGTATGAATGATGCAATTGTGTCTACACGTCGGTTTTTATTCATACATCTGCGTCATCGTCCATGTCAACGTGAAAATAGCCAAAGTCATACCTCTCTATAAAAATGGAAGTAAGCACCACTCCAACAACTATGGAGCGGTCTCTTTACCTCCACAGTTTTCTAAAATTCTTAAAAAAGTCTTTAACAATAGATTGGAAATATTCTTGTATAAACATGAATTACTTACCGACAGTCAGTATGGGTTTAGAGTGAATAGGTCTACATCTATGGCAATAAAAGAATCAACTGAGGAATCAATTATGTAATGGGAGTATTTGTTGATCTTAAAAAAGCTTTCGATACAATTAACCATGACATTGTTATAAATCAACTGGAGAGGTACCGTGTCAGGTGGATAGTATTAGACTGGGTGAGGAGTAATTTAAGTAAGAGACAGCAGTTTGCGAAGTTGGAAACTACAGGTCAGTATGTTTGGACATTGCTTGTGGGGTCCCTCAGGGGTCAGTGTTGGGACCCAAACTGTTTATTTTGCATATTAATGACATATGTTCAGTATCTAAGTTGTGGAGGATGGTTTTATTTGCAGATGACATAATTTGTCTTGCTTGTTTCTGTACTTGTTGTGCTTTTTTGTATTGTTTTGAGGTATAACTTAGTAAGATGTATGAATATTTGGAGCGTTGGTCGATTATTGTAAGCTCTGATTTGTGTATAAGGGGTGGTTTTTTCTTCTTCTCACCCCTTTTTAAACAGGCAAATGACATTGACTATAGTTATAAAAAAATCTTTGTGGGTAATTATTGTTAATTATTATTATTTTACATTTTGTGTGATTTGTATACTTGATTTCATTTTCTTGTTTAATGTTCTTTTTCATGAATTCGAAAAAAAAAATCACTTACACACGTAGACCACTAGTAGGCAGTTTCCATGTGTGTAACCCACAGTAGCAGTACAACAGCTGAAGAAGAAGGCGCTTTGCCAGTACAACCTCCAAATACGAAGAAGCAGCAGTTTGTTGTGTATGATTTAAGAAGATTAGCTTTAATGGAGGTAAAATTGCGATTATTTTTGCAGCTGAAGTTTATCACCTCTCAACTTGATCTATCTTTTGTTTTACCGTCGTTAGCGGAAATCCGCATGAGGACCTAACGAGAGGGGTTCTAGGACCAATCACAGCGCTTGCGGTCCACGTAGAACGGACACATTGTTACAATTTTGCAGATGTGAATGTCAGGCTACGGCGTAAAACCCACGCACAACTATAAATTGCACTTAACAGCTGTTTTTGAAAAAAGAAACCTCGTGCCTGTAGATCGACCTTTCTGCAGAATTTACTGTCACCTGAGCTTTAAGGGTTGTTACACACCAGAGAAAGCTCAGATGAAGCGTGTAGTGAATAGGAATGTGTAAGATCTATTTTCAGAGTGCGGATAGATTTGGATCAGTTTGAAATCAAGCAGGATTGCGGCAAATTGGATTTCCAAAAGCACAAGTGGACCAGCCTGCCCGAAATTCTCTTTTGCCTTTATCGCTCAACATTTTTTTAAGACTGAGAAGTCGAATAGAGACCTGTCACTGACTTTTTTTCATCTATATACTTAAATGGGGTTATGGGCTATATAGATGGGTGGGTGAGTAAAGAAGTGACATTTTACCAACTTTACATGAGGGCCAGAACAAAAGACTTGATCTTTGTGTACTAATTTCAAACTCCAAATTGATTAAGAATTCACTTTTGGTAGCAGAAAAAGCTAATCAAGATATCTCCATAAGCCCTTCTGGGTCTCACCCTTCGATATTAGCAAAACGTTTTTCCTAGACCACAGAAGGAAATGTCTGTCCCAGATGTTTCCAAGCATGCAGCGGCAATTTTGAATTTTATGCCTGGTGCCAAAAGTTATCTATGCTATGCCGATATTAAATCTAACCACTGGAACAACTTTTAACTTCATAAGCCACCATACTGTCATAAACGAGAGATGTCCAAACCTTGCTTTTGGCAGCCAATCAAGCACATCCTTGACAACCCCCCAAAAAACTGATTCACTTTAAATACCCAACTTGAAAGTATATAAGCAGGGTATTTGTGGCATACTAGTTTGAACATGCTATGATTTGGGACGTAGTAATCTAATCTCACAATCAATTTAGAATGTGTAGTATGCAAATGAGAAGGATGTGTTTGATTAAAACTGGAACAAAACTCTGTAGGAAGCTTTTCCAAAAGCAAGATTTGGACATTTCTCTGTTTTGAAGTGTCGTGGCTTATGAAGTTAAAAGTTGATGTTTAGATGAATAAAGTCAGACTTCCAGTGGTTAGATTTAATATCGGCATAGCATAGATAACATCGTTTGACACCGTCTGGGAAAGACATTTCCTTCTGTGGTCTAGGAAAAAACTTTATGAATGCTTATGAATGAAATGTTTCCACATAACGACTTAACTTTCCCACATGCAAACCTAACCACACCAGCGATATAAAACAGCTTAGCTTGGGAGACTGTTAAAGATAAGACATCATTATAGGCAATAACTTTTTATATAAACCATCTAGTGTGTTTTTGTGCCTACATATACACTTACTGCAGTACAGGCTCAGCAAACCAATTTACATGTGTTTACTAGTGTCCTATTAAATGAAGATAGAGAAAGATTTTCCCCTCACATTTATCCTCACACAATTTTTGGATGACAGTGCAAACAACCAAATTTTAACAAAAGTTTCACAAAATTCCTTGCAGAAAAAATTATCTTCTATAAATATATAAACATACAAATTATATCCAAATAAAGAACACACCTTCTGCTGTCAAACAAACAATAAACAAACAAACAAACAAACAAAATGGGGAAAAAACGTTTCATTATATATTTACTTTTTCTACTTAATTTAACCACTGAAATATGGATATTTCTCTTCAAAAATACAACATTTTGAGCAATAAGCTTAAAAAATTGCGTTTTTGTAAAGGAATTTATGTTAGAGATCAGACTCAGAATGACTATCAAACATAAAGGCAGTTAAAATAAATCATTAAATCTTTTTAACTTCCGTTTTTATAAATTCGGTTTGCCATCTAGTGGATAAAAGCGGTATTACACTTTCACTTTGAAATTCGTCCAGAAAGGCGTATTTATTAGTTAAATATTAACTCATAATTGACGAGATAACTCGTCAATGGCGGTGAATGAGTTAAAGAGCAACTACGGTCCGATTCACTTTAAATTTCCTTTGTTGTGAAAGTGTGTATTCGTACATGTTAAAGATGAAAATCCCAAAGTAAACGATGACGCACGTTTTCGTCTCCAACGTAAATTTCTTTTCTTGGACTACAACAAACATACGGATTGTAGGCAACATTTTACTTCCTAGGCATGTTGACGTTTCGAACTCAAAGCCTGTAAAAGCATTGCATTGTGAGGAAATCGTTCAAACATGGTATGGAGCGTCACATTTCTGTTTGACGTCAGAGGTATTCAGGCAAATGACAACGTACAGATTAGCTGGCCAATCAGAGACACAGCGCTTTATGTAAAAAAATGTAACTGAGTAAATATTTATGTTTTTATACGATTAATCGCAAAATAATCGCCCGATTAATCGATTATGAAACTATTTGTTGGTTGCCAAGTGTCCAATATGGGTCACATTACAAACATTAATGTGAGCACACTCACCAAAATACCTAATTTTAGCAGAAAATCACAATTGGACATTTAAAAAGTATTTTATTCCTCTAAATAAATACGTCATGGCTGTCACATGCGGCAGATGGATAGGAATAGAAGCACCCTGTCAGTCCGTTGTGAAGAAAATTGTCCTGATGACGATGTCAGTCAGTCAGTTTCTTTCAGAAGGAAGCGAGGGCTGATGGAAAACTCTGCCATTGTAATTATCCAGACCTCCTAGAGAACCTCAAGCCGCCAATCACACCTCAGTCAACATCATTTACAGCAGTGAAAGTAGACCGTTTGTCTTGGCGAGACATCTTGTTCCTCCGTTTTTCTCACGTTTATTCCCTGTTCTTCACGTTACCTTTATATCATCACATTGGGGGCTTTTTGTCGCCTCGAAAATTGGATTAGGAAATTATGGAGGGTATGGTCATGAGTCAGATCAGCTACTATACAGTAGCGTATCATTTCACTGTAATAATGTAATTGCATTACATTTGTTTCATGCATAAACTGATCAAATTGAATGTGTGTTTGCAGGCACCCCTGGAGTTTTATTGCAGTAAAGGGGGACATGACATCATCAGTCGAGGATCACGCCATATATCAGGGTGAGACTCATCTGTCCACTTATTCCCTCAGCAGTGGAAAACAAACACTGCTGAAGTGAAATATCATGAAACCGACCTTTCGTCTCCTGATGCCAGCGTTTTTATGTGTGTGTGTGTGTGTGTGTTTAGGAACCAAGGCTTCGTCTGAAGCGAGGAGCTATCGTGTGTTTCAGATGGGCTATGGGGAACATTTCACCATCACCACCACTAGTCAGTGGGTGCAAGGTATGAACACACACAATACAGCAGGTGTTAAACGTTTACATTTAGTCTATATGATGTGTAAAAAAGAAGGTTTAATAAAGCATACTGCTACCGGATTATAGTGGTTGTATTAAATTAGGTGCATTTTATTTTCTAATATCCCTTGAATGGAAAGAAATGCAATATGGAGTAGGCATCCAACGTTATCTTTAGACGAAAATGACAACTTCACCAGGATTCATCAATGACTCGAGGGAAAACACATTGCATACATTGTAATAAACTTTTTAAAGGGTTTAATGAATCCAAGTCTGTCTTACGGGTTTTACAGAAGCATGTCATTGTCTTCAACCTTGGAAGTTATTGTAGGTGATTTGCTGCCTTTGTATTTCCGGATACCTTCTGTTGTGACACTGTGACAACACATGGAAACCAGCAACATTTGGTTTTCTCACATCATGGCTGGTTAGGTGAAAAAGATTGCTTGCTGTCTTAAATATAAAGGTTTTTATTAAACCGGGGGTCCGCCAACTGACGTTTAACTCATTCCCCGCCAGCCTTTTTTTTTTAAAGCTGCCCGCCGGCATTTTTTGTAATTTTCACAAAAGTTTCACAAAATGCCTTCCAGGCATTTTCTTCTAAAAATATATAAACATACAAATATATCAAATGAAAGAAAAGACCCCCTGCTTTCAAACAAGCAATATGCAAACAAGCAAACAAACAAAATGGGAAATTATTTTTCATCCTATCTTTATTTTTTCTGTTTATAGAAATTTTGTTAGAGATCAGATTCAGAACGATTATCAAAACATACACGGAGTCTTAAATTAATAAATACTTTTTTGCTTCAGTTCTTTTATAAATTACATTAAAAAAATGTAAAACATTACAACCAGCGTTCCCATTAAGTTGCGCACGTGCATGGGTGCGTAAGCTTATTGAAGGTATTTGCGATGCAATTTTAGCCTGCGGACAACAACTAAATATCTGAAGAGTCGACCTGCGCCCACTCAGGTAGCAGCAGTAGCCACAGAAAAAAACATTACCTCTGCATCACAAAAACAGGTAAATCATATAGCCACTAAAACAACACAAAAAATTGTGAACTATCGCTAGCATTTAAAATTGGATTGCAATCCAGACTAATAAGACTTGTCAAACATGTTGCCCCAAAGATGCTGCGCACTTATTGCATGATGTTCTCCTGCAGAAAATAAACCTGCGTAACTCAAACTCGTGACAATAATGATCCACGACCACCTGAAAGGCAAAGGTCCTCAGAATTATAAAGTAACTGTGTGTGTTTTTCAACCGCGGCAACACATAGAGAAGCAAAATAATGTTTTTCCAAAGGACTCCACTGAAATGACCTGCTATTACAACAGAATCTATTTCTGTACGTCTGAACTGCGTCTTGTGCACAACCTCTGTCCCCAACAGATTAGACAGTCTTTGTGCCATTCACCATGATCAAGTACAATTGTAATTGTCCATCGCACAGTAAAATGAAAATGTATTAGACTGCAAATAATAATTAAACTAAATCTACTTTAAAGTGTCAGTCAGATGCAATTTCTAAGCTTCCTAATATTGTTAAGGAGTCCTGGATAACAGGTTTATATGCATGCAAGGTCAAAAAACACTGTAATTTTCTAAAAATATAAGTTTAATATTATCCCATTTCTCAGAGAACCCCAAACGATTCATGTGAAGCTGTTCAACGACTCAGTCTGCCTAAACCCCACCTTTCGGTAGCCTACTCTGCACTGATTGGTCAACTGACACATTCTCAACAATAGTGCAACATGCATTGACCTAGTGCTAACATGACTTGCTGAGAAGACATCAGTGATGCGCGGGTCAATGTATAAACAACCCACACTCATCCGACATTTTCAACTAACCCGCCCGCAACTCGGACCGCAAAAATAATATTGTACCCGACTCGCTTCCTGGCCCACATTTTTAGTAAGTAGTAATTGTTTACAATAGTTAATTGGCATTTTTATTTAAAAAGACCCGACCGACCGCGACCTGAATATCATTAAAAATATTTTTGGATGAATCGTAACCGCGGGTACAGTATATTAAGCATTAAATAAAGCGACATCAATACACATCATTGATCATTAGTTCAAGCAATAGAAACGACGACATACACTAAAATTTTGTACACTCATTTAAGTATGTAAGATAACGGGTCATAGCAAATCTGTAAACAGTAGTGCAACATGCGTTAGCCACTTGCTAACGTGACTCACTGACAGTAAGAGTTTAAACACCGACATCAAAACACAATTCATCATTAGTCCAAGTTATAAAATCGACGACAGACCCTAACATTTTTACACTCATTTAAGCAAGCATGTAAGCTAACCGGGCCCTAGCAAAACCGTAAGTACAACATGCTTTAGCCGCTTGCTAACAAGACTCACTGACAATATATTAAGTGTTTATACACTGACATCAATACACATCATTCATCATTAATCCAAGTTATAAAAACGACAACAGACACTAAAATGTTTACACTCATTTAAGCAAGTATGTAAGCTAACCGGGCTATAGCAAAACCGTAAGTACAACATGCGTTAGCCGCTTGCTAACAAGACTTACTGACAGTATATTAAATGTTTATACACTGACATCAATACACATCATTCATCATTAATCCAAGTTATAAAAACGAGGACAGACACTAACATTTTTACACTCATTTAAGCAAGTATGTAAGCTAACCGGGCCATAGTAAAACCGTAAGTACAACATGCATTAGCCGCTTGCTAACAAGACATACTGACAGTATATTAAATGTTTATACACTGACATCAATACACATCGTTCATCATTAATCCAAGTTATAAAATCGACGACAGACACTACAATTTTTACACTCATTTAAGCAAGTATGTAAGCTAACCGGGCTATAGCAAAACCGTAAGTACAACATGCGTTAGCCGCTTGCTAACAAGACTCACTGACAGTATATTAAGTGTTTATACACTGACATCAATACACATCATTCATCATTAATCCAAGTTATAAAAACATCGACAAACACTAAAATTTTTACACTCATTTAAGAAAGTATGTAAGCTAACCGGGCTATAGCAAAACCGTAAGTACAACAGGCGTTAGCCACTTGCTAACAAGACTCACTGACAGTATATTAATACAATGACATCAATACACATCATTCGTCATTAGTCAAAATTACAAAAAAGATGACAGGCACTAAAGTTTTTACACTCATTTACGCATGTAAGCTAACCGGGCCATAGCAAAACCGTAAGTACAACATGCATTAGCCGCTTGCTAACAAGACTCACTGACAGTATATTAAGTGTTTATACACTGACATCAATACACATCATTCATCATTAATCCAAGTTATAAAATCGACGACAGACACAATTTTTTTTACACTCATTTAGGCAAGTATGTAAGCTAACCGGGCTATAGCAAAACCGTAAGTACAACATGCGTTAGCCGCTTGCTAACAAGACTCACTGACAGTATATTAAGTGTTTATACACTGACATCAATACACATCATTCATCATTAATCCAAGTTATAAAAACATCGACAGACACTAAAATTTTTACACTCATTTAAGCAAGTATGTAAGCTAACCGGGCTATAGCAAAACCGTAAGTACAACATGCGTTAGCCGCTTGCTAACAAGACTCACTGACAGTATATTAAGTGTTTATACACTGACATCAATACACATCATTCATCATTAATCCAAGTTATAAAAACAACGACAGACACTAAAATTTTTACACTCATTTAAGCAAGTATGTAAGCTAACCGGGCTATAGCAAAACCGTAAGTACAACATGCGTTAGCCGCTTGCTAACAAGACTCACTGACAGTATATTAAGTGTTTATACACTGACATCAATACACATCATTCATCATTAATCCAAGTTATAAAAACAACGACAGACACTAAAATATTTACATTCATTTAAGCAAGTATGTAAGCTAACCGGGGTATAGCAAAACCGTAAGTACAACATGCGTTAGCCGCTTGCTAACAAGACTCACTGACAGTATATTAAGTGTTTATACACTGACATCAATACACATCGTTCATCATTATTCCAAGTTATAAAATCGACGACAGACACTAACATTTTTACACTCATTTATGCAAGTATGTAAGCTAACCGGGCCATAGAAAAACTGTAAACAGTAGTTTAACTGCAACATGCGTTTTGTTCTCTTAAAAAAAGACACAAAAGTATGATATAATAACAAAAGTATTGATAAGGTTTGACCCCATATTATGGAAATGCAGTTGATCAGGTTTCACACAGTATCTTAGCTGTATAACAACTGTGGGGATTTCTGTTATGGATCAGGAAAGGTCTTAATTTAGGATTTAAATAGGAAAGTGCTGTATTTGGATAATCTCCACCATTTCTTCACTGATAGATGATGTTTAGCTAATACCTGCGTCTATCTGTCCGCCCTCGTGTCCCAGCAGCTCAGTTACTTACACCTGTACATTCATGATGTAAAATAACATGCCCATTCAGCAGACACCATCTGTTTATTCATGACCAAAGTTATAATTTCGTGAAAAATCTTATTATGGGCTAAGAATGAACTCATTTAGCGGTGTAATTAAAGTCTTGCTGTATGATTGCCAGTCGCAGATGCTAAAATATACAGAAATTTGTTCTGGAATTCAGATTTTAAAGACCACAATTTTTTACGGATGTATTTAGATGATGATTTTATCCAAAATTGCATTACAGTATCTTTTATCCAAATCCCCTGTGTATCGAACCCATGATCTTTGCATTTCAAACGCAATGCTTTACCTTTTTCGGCTACAGCTGACACTTTTTGTTTTCATTAGCTTTTAACGTAATACTTTATTGTACATAGTGCGTGCACACCACCAGCAACTTTATCGCTGTGTGTCACCTGTCTCTTTCGATGAGGGTGATAAGAGGCGCTCCTCCTTCTGGTTGTCCTCGTAACAATCATAAACAAACGAGTAACAGTCCACTGAAGTAGCTGACGAAACGCCACTGCTTTTCCCCCATTTGGTAGTTGCCTGGCAAAGTTGCACCTAATTTGCATAAAATGTAACTTTGTCGCATAGCTGGACATGCCCACTTCCCTGTCACCCATGTCGCCGCAAGCCGGCAAGCTTTCAGTGAATTGAATTTCTAGTTCCTAATTCTGGCTATCCTAGTAACAACTATTTACAAATGAGTCCCCGTCTTCGCAGTAAATAACGTAAGACGGATGACGTGAATTCCTCTGCTTCACTCTCATTGATTGTTGCTCCTGAAAATTGCTCTTCATTTGCATAAAGTTAAACTGTTCTCAACGTTGTCGGGTAGCTGGAAACGATTCGTGTAGCCGTTGCTAGTTGCTGGCGGTGATTTCTGTCTTCGCAGTCTTCTGGGGTTTATTTCCAAACTTGCTTCTTTACACCTTCCTCTTATTGTCATCTATACATTACGTCTTTGGTAAGACGTTTCGGGTGTGTATAATTAAAATTAAAATCTGACATCCTTGCACTCCAGTGTGACACATATTACACTTCCATTTCCCACCCACAGCAGAAATTCCCTTCACACTCCCGGGAGTGGATTCGGCGAGCACTGTCGCACGGAAGGGTTCTTTTTATTTATTTATTTATTTTCAAGTGTCTCCCATACAGCTCAAAAGCTTTGAGGATTCGGCCTTGATCGTAAACATCGAGTTAAGGAAAAAGTCTGCATAGTTCGCATGGGTGTTGATGTATTGTCTTTGATTCGATGTAGTGCAACAAAAGTAGACCGAATTCCCTATAGGTTTAGCACTGCGCGGCGAAGAGGGGGGGTGAAGTGCAATTATCTCTGCATAAATAGGTTTTGACAGGCAGAATTGCAAAACAGGGAGATTAAAGATGTAAATGAGACTAATATCTACACAGAGCCTGTCTGCTGGGCAATACAGGAGAGATGGCAGCATTCCCTCGTGCTTTAATCCGTGCGTGTTTGTGTGTTTCAGAAGCGGAATGGACCGAGTGGTTCGACCGTGATGATGAGAGGGGGTCAGGTGACTGGGAAAAACTTTCCGAACTTCACAAAGCTTTTCCGGAGCGTCTCTGCAGTAATCCCTTGGATATTGAGGTGAATATTTTTGCATACACACAGACAAATAACACAATATTAAAGTCACATATGCAGGAATGAAACAGAAATCCATACATTTACAGTTACGTTCTTTGCATTTATGCATTTGGGAAAATGCTTTTATTCAAAGTGACTTATAGTGTATTCAAGCTATACATTTTTTATTATTATAATATGTGTTCCCTGGGATTTCTCTTAATCTTTGCATCACTAACACAATGCTCTACCAGCTGAGCCAGGAACACTACTAAGCTACCACAACATTGTATGTTGTATGGTATATGAAGAGTTCAGATGCAAAAGCTGCTAAATGCCACTTCCGTCAATGAAATGAAATGATGATTGTAACCGAATGCTCTCGACCACATTATGCATCCGTATGATAACTGTATTTAAAAAAACACCAATTTTTGCCCTCAGGCTGAAACTGTTGATGGCTTCCCTGCCAACACAACTGGAGAAATCTTCTCCAAGTTTGACAGAAACTACGGCTTCGTATGTCTCAACAAAGACCAGGTGGACGGGATCTGCCACAACTACCGTGTGCGGTTCCTGTGCGGCAAGCTCGGTATGTTTGAATCAACCTGATTTGCTTATGGGGGAATCTGAAAATCATTTTCTATCATGGCGATGCACACTATTTGTGGGCATGCGATAACTTCCTAAGGAATGCAATATACAATACGGTAATGCTTTGTTTGTAAAATTTAAATTAAAATATATTTAAAACGTTAAAAAATATACAATCAAAATAGGACAAGAAAGCATTATGGAGTTTGCTTTCTGCATTGACTTAAAACTTTGACTATATTTTTCATTACATTTATGAAGTATATTAAAGTCATGCATAACATTACTACAGTATATGCATATTGCAGTATGCACATTTGCGATATTCCAATGATCTTAATAAATCTTGCAACCCAATTTCTTGATAAAGTAATGGTTACATTTAAAAATATCTATTGTCATTTACTCACCCTTATAGTTCCAAACCTGTGCAGAATGCTAATTCTTATCATTGCCATCCAATTAAAGTAAAACCTAATGTGGACAAAAAGTACCATTAAAGTAATTTATATGACTTACTTTGCCAAATATTCTGCATTATTATTATTTTTTTTTTAAGAACACATCTCATCCTTCACCATAGTTTTCAAATCTCATTTATGAAATCTCATATTCAGTGCTGGTGGAATTTTTTTTAATTAGGTATGACAACAGTGATGCTAAATGTTAGTTCTTAAAAATTCAATTTGTATGGTGAAGAGCAGTGTGTCATGCTGATTTTGTTTTTCACAGTGATTAATCACAGCGTTTTTTTTACTGCTCATTTAAGATAAAAAACTCCTGTATGCTCGTGGGATGCGGTCGCATATCATTACCTCAATGTGACAACAAACATTTAAGAAATTTTTTAGAGTTTATAACATTACAGCCCAAAGATCCCAGTTTATAAATTCGGGTTCTTGTACCACATGGATTAAAAGCCACACATTGCCAAAGTTTTGCATTTTGTGAGTTTTAAATCAAAATTGACCATATTTACAATGCACACATTATCTTTTTTTTTACATTATATAAAATATTATATTTATTTTTTATTATTTTAAAAAGTTAGCATTCATGATCTTTTATCAATATTGGGACTTTTTACACCTGGTCAGTTTCATGTGTTTTCTCTGATCGGATAGCTATCTGATTCGTTAAAACTGTTCCATTTACATTTGGCCACATAAATGCGTCTTGTGAAAACGGATATGAATCCGATCTTCTACTCCAGCACAAAATGCAAATACACTTTTCATTGCACCACCTTAAAAAAAAACGTAAGACTCTGTTTATGCAACAAAAGGCAGCACTTACTGTATGTTGTACTGTTGGGCAGGGGACGCGCGTCTCCTTCCTTGGCATGAGCTGGAGCGCACAATACAGCAGCAGGACAGTGACGGAGGCGCGATTAATTAATGTACAGGTCCATGACGGGGAAAAGCGTTCACAAAACTGTCTCTCAAAGTTGTATTTCTTTGTTTAATATCATTGGAGTTACTTTTTATTGGTTATAGAGCAACAAGCATGTCGTCTTTGTTTGTTTTCCTCTTTGCCGGCTAAATTCCGGTTGACTTCCTTACATTTGGGAGGAGTAAAGCGCTGACATATGCGGTTTCATCAACCAGATGTATTTACACTGGTCCAGTTTCATCTGAAATGCATCCCAGACCACCTCCTGAAGTGGTTTGAGCGATCGGATTTAAATCCATCTCGAAAACGTTTTCTTTTTACGATCGGATAGCTATCCGATCAGAGAAAACGCATGAAGTGACCAGGTGTAAAAAGCCCCATTGATTACGTTGGCGCTCATACATAATAAATTAATAATTTTTGTTATAAAAAAACTTTTTTCAGTGTCACACACCTCCTAAGTTTTTCAACACCTTCCCTCTAAATACTTGATTCTGTTCTGGTATTTAACACCCAAGTCACACAATAATATTGGCTTCCACTGGTGAGTTTTGGAGGCTGTTTCACCTGGTATTAAGATATGAAATATCAGTGAAAGCTTGTACTTATACATGTACAAAATACTGTACAGCATGTTTACTAACAAAACAAGCCGCAGACTCCAATATCAGTTTGCGTCAATTTAAACTCACCATTTCTCCCAATCACGTTTAAACGAGGGACTCGCCCTCCCTGTTCACACACCATCCCCTCAAAGTAATCAGTACAGAAGCAGTCAAAATTGGACAAAAGAAAGGATTAAAATATCAGATTTGAATGTAATTGTGTCTCTCTCATCCACTTGTGATTCGATTTATACCAGGTGTAAACAGCCTCTTAAAATCAAAATCAAATCCCACCCAGACTTCTCCTAAATAACTTGTTTCAGTCATTCACTTACATCAGATTATGGATATCAAAAAGGTTGCCCATTGACATTTAAGTTTTTCTTCACCCCGTCCTTTTCATAGTTTATCTAGAAATCTTGTCAGCCCTTTTCAATTTCCCACAGATGTAATGAGAGTTTGTAAAAACTTGGAAGCGTTCTTTCTAAGTGAATTGTGATGACTTCCACTTCAAGAGCTCGTGTCAGCCTGCAAGGACAATTTCTGAGACAACTTGAGCCATTAGGCTTTTCAAATGAAATGTGCACTTTGCTGTCTATATTTAGACAAAAATGAATCAGAAAGCTTTAAAACAAACTTCCCACTTACTTGATAATTTTTCTAGTCTGCGTTTTATTCTCTAAACATAATCTGTGTGAAGTGCAAGGGTGCAACAAAACTGGCAATTTATTGTCAGTCAATTTAACCCGCTTTCAAAGATTGAAGCTACAAATACCACAAAGGTGGTGCATTTTGTGCTCTTATTGTCACTTTGAAAGCCAAATTGGATTTTTCTGAAACTTTTTTAACAGATTTTATTTGGTCTTGTTTATTGGTTTAATTGATCCAAACCACTATCTTGATTTACAATACCTTTTCAGTAAAATGCCAAACAAGACATCATTTGCATTAGTTATCTGGTTAGCTGTCTTACCAAGCGTATTAAAGCCCATTCAGTCTGCAGTCTGCTGAATTGTTTCCCCCTGTTGGGTGAAATATAAATGTTGTCCGGGTTAGTTTAACCCAACGACCATGTTTTGTCCCTTTTGACCCAATGCTGGATTGAAACAAACCCAAAAAAAATTTAATTACTGTGTGTCCGCTTATCACGCAAGATTTGTTCAGATTAGACCAGTGGTCACAAACCATGTTCCCATGCTGCCTCCGAAACTGTCTACTTCCATACTATATCCTCCTAAGACCTGGATGTCCACATATTGTTTGATGGTTTGCACCATATTACTTAATTCTGTTTAACTGGAACCTGTTGTACACAAACATGGACAAATACACTGCTTCAAAATATTTGGTTATTTTATTTATTGGTTCTTCCTAACCCCAAAATAGCTTGTAGAAATCTGAAAAAAGACAAACCAAAGGTCGGGTCTAAGGAGGTTAAAGTAGGCAAAGCGAGTAGTATGTCTGAATTTATAGTATTCCAAAAACAGTATGGGAGAAAGTACCCAGATGACCTTCTACTTCCAGCAAGATCCCGAAGTGTTCACTCGATGGACCGTTTACTATCCCGTGAGCCCCCGGGAGATCCAACGTATAAGTTAAATCCACAATATCCCTTGTAGTTAAATTGCGCTAGTTTAACTCATTCACCGCCTGCCTTTTTGAGAAAAGTTGCCCACCTGCATTTTTATGATTTTAACAAAAGTTTCACAAAATTCCTTGCTGGAAAAATGATCTTCTATAAATATATAAACATACAAATTATATCCAAATAAAGAACACACCTTCTGCTTTCAAACAAACAATAAACAAACAAACAAAATGGGGAAAAAACGTTTCATTATATATTTACTTTTTCCACTTAATTTAACCACTGAAATATGGATATTTCTCTTCAAAAATACAACATTTTGAGCAAAAAGCTTAAAAAATTGTGTTTTTGTAGAGGAATTTATGTTAGAGATCAGACTCAGAATGACTATCAAACATAAAGGCAGTTAAAATAAATCATTAAATCTTTTTAACTTCCGTTTTTGATAAATTCGGTTTGCGGTATTACACTTTCACTTTGAAATTCGTCCAGAAAGGCATATTTATTAGTTAAATATTAACTCATAATTGACGAGATAACTCGTCAATGGCGGTGAATGAGTTAACGTCATTCCAGTTATGACGACGTATGTCACGTGATGCATCAACAAGTCCAAATTTATTCACACTATCCATATTCATAATATATAGTACCTACTGTTTTAACGATCTTAACCTAATTCAGTACCTACTGTCACAGTATGCGATTTCGGACATAGCCATACTTTCCGGCAGAATTCACCTCCAACCCTAATCAAAAAACACCTGAACTTACTAATCAAGCTTTTCACGGCTACCTAAAAAATTAGAGGCAGATGTGATCTAAAGGAACAGGATTGGTGACCACTGGATTACCAAATTTAATATGAACTTTCATACTATACTGACTAAACGTACTTGTGTATGTGTCCGTCAACAGTGCGACCACACGCCTCCATCACCATAGACACCGTGTCTAACTGCAGTATTCTGGAGCTGGAAGATGAACCTCACGGTTGGAGATCTGGCGACAGGATTGTGGTGGCCAGCACAGACTACTCCATGCACCAAGTTGAGGAGTTCAATGTGCTCCCTTGTCCATCATGCTTGAGGAATCAGATCAAAGTTGAAGGTCTGTGATTGTTTTTCTCTGAAGTTACTCATTGATTGTTCTTTGATTGTCAATGTGCAGCAAAACAACGTTGGAGTCATGGCAGGTTGGGCCGTGGTTCTCAAGTGAATTTGAATCTCATTTGTGGCATTTTCCTATCATATCTCTGTACCCATCACTTCCTGTTTTCTTCCAACCTGATTTCATGGGAAATTGTAACAATTTTATGAGGTGGCTACATTTTGATGATTCAAAACGTACAATTATTAGATAAAAAGGATGAATTTCCATCTCTGAACCATGGCCAAAAGACACATACTGTATAGCAACCGATCACATTTGAAACTTTTATAATTGCAGCATTGATTCAATCTTGATGAAGATCACCGATGTAAACACGACAGCTTTCTTCTTCGATCAGATTTTATAAAAAGTGTTATAAAATTGTGATGTAAATAACAAAGTTGATTGTCACCATGTTGCTTTGTGACACTTTCATTGTTGTCAATGGAATTTTATCAGTGGACCTGGTGTCTGAAAAACATCAGAAACAATGCCGAGCTTTAGCATTTAAAACACATTTTCCTTGTGGCCACAAAGTATTCAAATTTTAAATAAGCTCCTTTTAAAGA
The DNA here is from genome assembly GCF_030506205.2 of Paramisgurnus dabryanus. Classification (NCBI taxonomy): domain Eukaryota; kingdom Metazoa; phylum Chordata; class Actinopteri; order Cypriniformes; family Cobitidae; genus Paramisgurnus; species Paramisgurnus dabryanus. Next base: position 6,644,059 of record NC_133338.1, on the reverse strand, counting down.
ATCTCCTCATCCTTTATCTCCAAGGAGTTGAAATGCCTTACCGGAGATTAAAAAAGCACAAAGCACTTTAAAATGAAGATTGACTTTAAAGCTGTAAAATTTCACGCCAAAACTTTCTCTTGTCTTGTCTCTGCTTTTATTCACAAAGATTTTACAAAACAATGTGTTTTGTTCAGGCTAAGAATCCATTAAAATATACAGCTGATAGTTGAATTAGACTGATAAACCTTTATGTAAACAAAAGTGCTCTTATTGGGCTGCATGTGAAGGAAATTTCTATTTACTTGAAGCGATACAGATAAAAGCTGTTGAAAAAAATAATTGCCAAATCTGACTAAATCTTACCATGGTTGGTAAAATATGGAAAAAAACACGGTTGGGTTTAACACACCGTTAACCCAAATATTTTAAACCTTAACCCATAGTTGAGCTTTGAAAATTTAATATTGAGAAAATCGCATTTTAATGTTTTCCAAATTAAGTCCTTACCAACTGCATCCACTCACAAAAGTTTTGATATATTTACAGTAATAGTACGTTAATATCATAATGATTTTTGGCATAAAAGAAAAATCAATAATTTTGACCCATACAATGTGTTTTTGGCTATTGCTCATATTTACATGATTTCAACAAAAAAAAAAAAATAATTTAGACATTGTAGACATGGTGACTGATGTGTTTTGGCTGTGGAAAAGTTCTCATACTTTTGAATTCCTTTTTGCATTCCTGTTATACCTTCAGGTTTCGAAATTATTTTCATACAAGATGTAGCGCATCCGCAGGCAGCAATTTCTGCAAGTCATTCCACCGATTTTCAATTGGATTGCATTCTAGCCGGGCGATTCCAGAATGTTAACTTCTTTTCAACCACATTTTTGCTGTGTGCTTGAGCTCATCTTTCTGTAGGAGAAATAGTTTGCCATAAATGCATTTGTCATGTCAGTACAGCATGTTGTTACAGGGCTTATGTTTTGTCTGCACCGTACTTCACAAAATTGCAGGTTTTGTCAAAAACCTTGAAGCAAACCTTAGACGTTATGATGACATCTCAGCAAAGTGGTGTCTTTCTCAATGAGGAAGAATTTGGGTTGAATTGCTTGAAAGATCTTGATATCTGGAGACTTTCTTAGATTTCAAACTATAAGTTCTGTCGTTCATCCAATGACGGAGCTGCTGTCTTGTTCACTTCTCAAACACCTGTCCCTTTTTTATCACTTACTCAATATGACCTGATCTTCTGGTCTTTGAGACAAGTTTGTTTTTGATTTAAGTTTTTAAGCTTTACGAAAATAATAATACAGTTATTTATATATATATATATATATATATATATATATATATATATATATATATATATATATATATATATATATATATATAGGATTTTTAGGAACACCTGTTCAATTTCTTATTAATGCAATTATCTAATCAACCAATCACATGGCAGTTGCTTCAATGCATTTAGGGGTTTGGTCTTGGTCAAGACAATCTCCTAAACTCCAAACTGAATGTCAGAATGGGAAAGAAAGGTGATTTAAACAATTTTGAGCGTGGCATGGTTGTTGGTGCCAGACGGGCCGGTCTGAGTATTTCACAATCTGCTCAGTCACTGGGATTTTCAGGCACAACCATTTCTAGGGTTTACAAAGAATGGTGTGAAAAAGTAAAAACATCCAGTATGCAGCAGTCCTGTGGGCGAAAATGCCTTGTTGATGCTAGAGGTCAGAAGAGAATGGGCCGACTGATTCAAGCTGAAAGAAGAGCAACTTTGACTGGAATAACCACTCGTTACAACCGAGGTATGCAGCAAAGCATTTGTGAATCCACAACACGCATAACCTTGAGGCGGATGGGCTACAACAGCAGAGTACCACTCATCTCCACTACAAATAGGAAAAAGAGGTTACAATTTGCACAGCTCACCAAAATTGGACAATTGAAGACTTGAAAAATGTTGCCTCGTCTGATGAGATTTCTGTTGAGGCATTCAGACGGTATAGAGTCAGAATTGGTCATATCAATCAATGCCACATAGAATTAAGGCAGTTCTGAAGGCGAAAGGGGGTCAAACACAGTATAAGTATGGTGTTCCTAATAGTCCTTTAGGTGAGTGTATATATAATGAGATTAAAAAAAAGAACAAATGAATATAGTATGAAATGTTTTTTTTTCTGTTTTGTTTGTTTAAAAGCAGAGGGTCTTCTCTTTTCATTTGATATATTTGTTTGTTTATATATTTATGAAGAACATTTTCCTGGAAGGCATTTTGTAAAACTTTTGTGAAAATCACAAAAATGCTGGCGGGCAACTTAAAAAAAAAGGCTGGCGTATCAGACGTGCAAACTAAAGGAATACAATGGGTTTAATTATTGTTTTCAGTATAACACATACTCAGAATTTGTCCTTTGCATTTAACCCATCCAAGTAGCAAGTGCACACACACAGCAGCAGTAGTACAAATGCATGGAGCAGTGGGCATTTGGTGGGCAGTTGCTTTGGTAAATCCCCTCTGGTCATTATAAAACATTTTAATTGTTATATCTTGCAAACATTGTTGCAAAAAACTAAAACTATTAGAAAACGTTCTATATACATTTTTGCAAAAATAACCACCCTGCAATGCTCTGAGAACATTATTTTATGATTGAAAAAACCCTAAATATAACTGTTCGAGAACATTATTTTTAGTTACTTTTAGGTTATTTAAAAATAACCAACCTGCAACGTTTTGGGAACCTTAATTTATGGTTGCAAAAATTAAACCTAAAAAGAACATTCCTTGAATGTTATTCTTTAATTCCAACAAACTAAATAAAAAAACATAAGGGAACCAAAAACTAACCCTAGGAGAACGTTCTGTGTTTGATGGGATATCTTTTGTTTTGATATTAAAATGCTGTGCATCTTATAAAGCATTTCAGCTGAATATTTAGTTTAAGCAAATAGTTTATATTTTTTTCTAAATACTGGTTTAGAATATAGTTAGGTTACATAATCAAATACCTCAACAAATTACCTAACCAAATCTAAATGCAACCATATTAATACTGACAATTAAATTTCTCATCTTTATATAGGGTTAGGGGAACTGTTTTCAAAAACTCTTTGCCTAGACGGTTGAAGGAGCTCTCAAACAATATTAACATTGGTTTTCAGTTGGTTGAAGATAGATGTATTTGAAAGCAAACATTCCCTTACTCTTTTATTGGACCTCGAAACCCCCATGCTTCAATTTCCTCTGAGATGAGGGATTCTAGTATGCTTGTTCTTTTGGTTGTAAAATTGTAAAGATGAATCTTGGTTTCTCCAGAGGAAGGAACCAAACCCTCGAACCAAACCATCTGTGTCTTTAATGCTACAGTTTTCATAGATTTGTGCAGGGGTATTAAGGCACTATTTCCTGTAAAGTTGCTTTGAACCACTATATGTGTCCAAAATCAGGCGTATAGTAAGGCCATTTCCATCCTATCTGCTAAGATGCCTTTATATAGTTAAAGTATAAATAAAATAATGTATATATAAACATAAATAAACAGATGTATATACACATGTAAACATTTCTTAAATATATACATGCTTGTGTATGCATTTATCTATACAAATTTATTTTATCTATATAAGTTTATTAACGATTAATCGTTATGCATCCATAACTCCGGGCAATTTTTTCAGTCATTTAAGACTAAAATCGGTCTACTTAAATGGCGAAAGACAGATATCTTCAAATAAAATTAAATATTTATTAAATAAAATATTACATGAGGCAAACTACCTTGACTCGTAACTATGGGTTATAACAAGCGACTGGCCGCTAGAGCGCGCTTATCCATAAAATAAACAAACGATGAGATTGTCCTCCAAAAATTGCAATCTTGAAACCATGTATTTTGAAGCAGAACAATACATTTGTCAGAAAAACCGTTTAGCTAATTTAACGCTTAATATGTCGCAGATCAGCGACATAGGTTGAAATAAGGTGGTCCGTTAATAACGTTGAATCTCATTGGTTTTTGCATGTCACATTAAGTAGGTTCACCAACACTTAAACCTGACATCAGCTTCACCATAACTTTTTTCTTAAAGGCGCTCTAAACGAATCTGCGAGACGTCACTTTTTGTTGACGTTTGAACTGTTTTCAAACAAACGGAGCGGAGCTTACTCCTCCCCCTCCCTTCCATGCTTTCACGAACGCGCCCAACCCCCACTTCTAAATCCTTCTTGTCATTTATTGGCTGGAACACTTTGTTTCGTGGTGCTAGGTTTGGCCACTGTGTTTATATTGAAGTTTGTAGAGCCTGGGCTGTCTACAGAGATCAAGTTTTTTTACAGTTTGATCAGCGGACAGGCAGCATGCAGAGAGTGAGGAGATGTTTGCTGTATGTAACAAAAAATGTTTTATGGTCTAAAATGCGTGATACGCTTAGAGCACCTTTAAGCTCAAAATGCGCTAAAAACATTTTTGCGAAGCGTTTCAGCTCCTGCCAATGCGCACAGGTTAGCAAGCTCCTCGCGAGACTCTTCATAAATTCTCTATCGATTGATGATTGGTTGTTTTAACTGGAAGGTTGGATTTCTGTCACCAGAGTGGCCATATTAAGCATTACATTTCCCACTTTTTATCATAATAGCTGTGCTCAGTCTATACCTATTATATTTGATTGTAGTCATTACACTTTCCTTTATTTTTTTCTAGCACTCAGACTGCAAAGTGAAACACTGAAAAACATTGGTTTGTCTTACACACCATTGTTTCGATTTGTTTTGGTTTCCTTTGTTCAGTATCAAGTTCCTGAAGATTTACATCTCTACCAACAAACTTAAACATGAAGTCGACAAAACGCTGTATTTACACTTATTGCGAATGGGATGTCTCTGGATTAGGAATGATTTATTTTAATCCGAGTGACTGTATTCCCAGCACATAAAGAATTCCTACCTTTGCATTTTGTGTTTGCTGATGCAGCGTTAGGATTAAATTAGAGCAGAGATGGATTTGATTCAGGATTTAGATAGGATTTGAGTATAACACATTTATGTGAAATTGCTGTTACAGTCTTATACATAAATTTGGTGCATTTTGAGGTTGTGTTCTTCTTTTTAATATCTAGTGAGCTGCCTATAGAGATACTTTATCAGATTTCTACCTGATATGAAATACCATAAGTGACTTGCCTGGACCGCTTTTATATGCAGCAAGTCACATAGTAGTATTGCACAGGGACAGCACGACTTAAAACTTGTGTGTGCTATTTGTGTGCTACTTTGAAATCAAATTAAACAAGAAATTAAATATTCTTGCTTTTTCTACTTGTATCATAAATAACATTTGTTGCATTCTGAGACACTTTTTGGCCTTCACGTCAGGACTGCACCCGAATATCCTGGTAAAATGCTGTCTACATAGGTAGCCCACTAGGCTTTGGAAGACAACATTCAGTTTTGGTCAATTTTAAATTTGTATTTGAGTAAACCCAACATCTGAGTGTTTTTGATTGAAACATCAAATCTTTTGAGACGGCTTTGTTGTGAAAGACCCTTCACACTGTTCACATTTCCACAAGCCCTTTTACTTCATGTGGTTTTTTAAAAGAGGGTGAGAATTTAAAGTATTTTTGCACCGTTCTGCAAGCCTCCCTTTTAAAGGTCTTTCTTTACCTGCCTCCAATTACATAGCAGCGATTTAGACCTAAATTTCTACCACTGCACTGCATGCAAGCTAATATTGAGATGCCAAAGTGAACACAATGTACTTTCGCATCCATTAAACTATTTCCCCTTATTATTCTGTCTCATTCAATGACTTAGGGCTGTTGACAGGTCCCATCACATCATACAGAAAGTAAGTTCTTGGGTAAAAATAGATAGCATTAAATTTGATGTTTTTTTTTTCACTATGCATGGAGCAAGTTGCATGAAACTTCCGGGTTTCTTTAATCTTTTAAAACTGCGCTAAGCGTTGGCAACCGTGCACCTGTGAAACTTCTCTGGATGTGACATCACACGTGATTCAGAAACAATACAAAAGTTGACAAAAAATAAAAAATGAACAATAAACACTCTTATACACAATGCTTAGGATTTACTGCATAATAAACCACAAATGGTCAATTTAACGAATAGCATGTCTTTTGTGTCATCCCGGATGTATATAACTTCATTTTCATTAGTAAAATACAAACAAATACTGTTATACTAAAATGCCGTCATGTTATCTTCTTATATAGAGGTTCATCGATTATTAAAGTAAATGACTCCAGTGGGTTAATTAATGTCCTGTAAAGCGAAACATGCAAGAACCAATAAGATTTAACGTACCGCGCGCTGATCTGTTTCCATGTACAATATAGGCGAAATATCAAATGTTAAATAGGCTCAAAATATTAAACCGTATAAAATGCGTTGTACACGTTCGAAATTAAGACTTCATAGTTTGTTTGTGCAAGCAGCTTATTACGACAAAGAGTAAAGGGCCATTCACATTATCAGTGTTGGGGAAAGTTACTTTTAAAAGTAATGCATTACAATATTCAGTTACTCCCCAAAAAAGTAACTAATTGCGTTACTTTGTTACTTTTTGTGGAAAGTAATGCTTACGTTACTCTTAAGTTACTTTTGCGTTACTTTTTCTTACTTGGCTAAGGCTTGATCTCTTTCAGGCCTTGCAGGTGTTTTTTATGATTGCAAAAATGTCAAGCTCTGGCCTGCCATCTCCATTTCTGACTCAAACTGTTACCGCTCATGCGCACAGAGTGCGTTATTCTACGTTAATTTGTTCAGTTTAATTTAGTACATTATTTTATTTTTAAATTGAATTAATTAAACTGAAAAGTAACTCGCATTCTTTTTTTTAAAAAGTAACTCAAATAGTAATGTGTACATTTATAAAGTAATGCGTTACTTTACTCGTTACTTCAGAAAATTAATATTATAACTTAATACGCGTTACTTGTAATACGTTACCCCCAACACTGCACATTATAATGATAACTATAATAAAAAATATTGTTAGGGTTTTTTTATATTAAAGAGAATAGCGAAGTTCACACCACAACTATACGATAAAGATACAATGATCGATATCGTTGGGATTACTTTTTGGAAGTTTTTTCTCACCTGGTGATCGATAAACCATTGACAACAGACAGCCAATCAAATCTATAGGTCTATAACATAACATGACCTCAGATATCCAGCGCTGATGCAGTTGCTGTGATATTCCCTATGTTTTTACGTTTGCAAGTACCGCACTTGAGCGAATTAGCATAAAGTTATCTTTGTGGTCCGGTGATGTGGACGCTAATATTGTTAGCATTCTATTTAACGTTATAGTTCAGGTGAAAGGCCCTTAACAAAGATAAGCACCCTGTAGCAGTCAGCAGCGTATTACAACCTGTGGTTATGTTTAAAGGTAGTTTGCCTTATGCGTCAGATTGGACGCATTTCATTTTTTTCGCATTAAATACAAATTCCTTGTTTAATTAACTTGAATTTACAATTCATTTCAAGTTGTTTGACTAGTAACGAGTTGCTATAAATTATAAAAAATAAAATTGTATTATTTCAACTTTATTTTTAGAATTTATAGCAACTCCTCACTAGTCAAGAACGTTGAACTTAATTGTCATTTCAGGTTGATTAAACTTAGTTTAGCAAGGAATTTTTACAGTGTAAAAATAGTTTCATAAACATTTTTGGTTGTAAAGATATTTAGGAGAATCTTGCCCCAACCCCCCAAAATGAACCCAAAAACTTTTCAAACAAATTAAACACAACACGGAAGTAAAAGTACAGACTTGTTTTTTGCATAAATTCAGCAATAAAGAACTTAAGTATTATGCTGCGTTTACAACAACCGCGGTAGAGGTGTGAAGCACGAGTGATTTCAATGTTAAGTCAATGTGAAAACGCGTTGACGCGCGTCTGGAGGTCCCGCGGTGCGGAAGAGGCATTTGGCACGGCGCGGAAGACGCGTTTCCGCCTCATTTGCGTGTCTAGCTCGCGCAAATTGAGCGTTTTGTGCGGTACGCGCGAATGGTGCTTTTTGTGCATTATGCGGTTCACGCCCGAGTTGAAAAATGTGAACTTTGGCGGAATTTCGCGCCGCGTTAACCTATCAGGAGCCTGCTTGCTGCTGTGGTGGCAGTCCCGCCCGGAGTCACTCATTCAACCAACGCTTGATATTGTCCGTAAGCAGTCACCTGGAGCTATACGACACAAGTTGTTATTTCTATAGAGGAGACAGGAATAAAAAGGACCTCGCTTGGAAGAGTGTCAGTGAGGACATTGGGCAACCTGGTAAGTTGTAATACAAACTTCACTTTTGAGTCACGTGACATTTATCAACCGGCACCGTTAATTTTCCCCCTATAGTAAGGTTACCAAATACAAACTGGTTACTCTCTCGATAAATGCACAATCAACATCAGTCATCTTGCAAACAGACAACCGCATAGCACTTGCCCCTCCCACAAGAAGCAGAGTTTGCCTATGACGCGTGTCAAATGCTTGCTTTTTCCGCGTGTCTACTTCGCTCTACACGCGCGAATGCATTCAAACTTTTCAAGCGACAAACTAGGCGCGGAAGACGCGATTTTGACACCTGAAACGCGGTTGGTGTAAACTCAGCATAAGAAAAGAAAGTCACGTTGCAAACCTTGCGATCTAAACTATAAGATCACTTCATAGGAAAAACTCTGTATACGCAAAGCACACAATCCGGTCTCATTCGAACATAAACTGCAACATTATAACATGACGCAATTTATCACGAGAGCCACTAGTGTTTCACATTCCACACTAATGTAATGATGCAATTAGTGACAAGACACACGAGAGCCAATGATATTGCAAAATCAAAGTTGACGTATCGCTTGTTCTTGAGGCAGTTTTTGAACGAGTGTCGACACCAAATCTGATATTTACAACAAATAGTGGCCGCCTTTGCATCATTTGAACTCGCTACACACACAAAAAAAACCTGCATATTTGGGGGACAAATAACGTAACAATCGTATGCGTTGGAGGATGGGTTTTCTATATTCAGTGATACCTGTAAAACCACTTTAGCAGATTTAATAAAATGGAGTATACACAAAGTAAAGGTATATAATAAAACTGGCAGTTTTCGCATCAAAATGTCAAAGTTTTTTAAGTCTACCGCACAACTCCACCATTACACGAAGAACCGGCCAGCTCCCTTACTTCATGTGTCTTTACCAACCATGGCTCATAGTTAATAAGCAGTTGTCAGAATTAATGGTTTTAACGTTTAACTTTCTGTTTGAGGCTTTCTCATAAAACATTTTCCCCTTTTTCCATACATTACACTTCAACATAATTAATTGTCGTCAAGTAATAGCTTTCTTTTTTCAAATCATGTCTCTCTATTGCGAACGTCAGCTCTGTTATGTTCTCTCTCTGTCACGAACCGCGAGCTGTGTGGCCTGTTAAATGAACGTTTTAACGTTAATTCAGCTTTCCATTACAGTCATGTGCAAAATGAATAAAACAAAGGGCTGTAGTAATCTTTAGCATTTCAAAGGAACTAAATACTTGGAGAAGACTTATTTAACTTATTTAAAAGGAAATGGATTGTGAGATACTGGCAGCTATTTAGGTTGATTTTTACATGACAAGATGGTAGTTGGTTATTAAGGATATCAAAAAAATTATCTTTCAAAGTGAATATGTTTGAAAAAATTATACGGTTCATTTAATTTACATTTCAAAAGACAAGTCTTATTTACCGTATCGTCCTATAATTATGTGAGTGAACCTATCAAACACCCAGATTATTCTAGCAACTGTATAGCAATGCGCTTACTAGAAATTAATGTAATTGTTATTGAATTATCTGATCGTGTCTGAAATCAAAGTCTCATAATCTAAAGATGAGATTTGGAGCATCAAAGTTTGATTTTAGTCATTGATTCCACATTGGTTTCAATCTTTGACCTGATCTTAAGATATCAAGGTTATATTTTTACACAGTATGTAGAATCATTTTATTTAGAAATCAGTAAATCACAAAAAATGACTTTCACCATAGACTGTTAAACTATAGACGTGGTGTCTGTGATGTCACCCATATGTTTATGAAGAACTTTTTTAAAGTCAATAGTTCTCGGAAACATTTTGGCAACGCGCACAGCGCATCACTCGCGGATAACCAAAAATGGGTAAAGAGGCGGCCACCTAGCTCGACAGCAGGGACAGTTCACCCGTCAATCAAGTGGCCACGCCCTCAATTATGCAGAACTTTAAGGCTTAATATCATTTAATATCAAGTTAGTAAGTTACAAGATTAGCTATATAGACCAAAAACACTTTTTGTACCAGTCTGTAAACATATTATATTCTGCTGTAAAGTTGGGCATTTTAACACGGGGGTCTATGGGGATTGACTCCCTTTTGGAGCCAGCTTTTCGTCAGAGAGATCGGAAGGTTGCCTCTTGGTTTACAAAGACTATGTCAAATTTTGTCAAAGTTTTACCCGTTCATGGCCAGCTTGGAGACCATGCAAACCTTTCAAAGGGCGGTCGCACTACACTTTCTGTTCCATTGGCTCTCATTCATACACATGCTAATTCGTCAGACCGAAAACGAAGATATTTCGCACTTCGCCGCATACCAAAGTTCAAGTCTGGTGAACCTGCAAATTCATATCATGTGGAGACATGTGACCAGTAGGAAACCGCTACATCCCACGGTGACTTTTCTCTCTACTGATAAGCAAGAATAGATGAAGCCAAAGAACTTATATTGATATACCGCTCCTCGCCCACATACGCAGTAATATCCGAAAAATATTTGCATGCTCAAAGTCTAGTGTGACCGGCTGGTTCAGTTGAATACAGATTTATTACATATTTATTTTTTAATTCATTCATTATAAAAAAGTCAGAAGATTGACTCCATTATTATAGTAACCAATGAATGAAAAAATTATTATACTGGTTTCTCCATTCAGATGAAAAATATGACCCGAAAAGCCATTTGCTTTTCTATTTGTTGCTTGCTTTCAAACTATTTTTCAACTTCACTCTTATTTTCTACTTCTTTTGCTTTTAGTTGCTCTCCAAAAAAGAAAACATCACTGAAAGCATTTCCATCTGTTCCATTGTTGATTCCTCATCTTTCAGCCTCCCCATAATTCTGTGTGACATCTCTCTGTTCGGCAGACGGGATGAATCTATTTTAAGAGCAGTCCCTCGCTCCTTCCTTAAGACTTCTGGCGAGTGACTCACGACACGAGACCAAACTGCTGCTGTTTATTAAAAACTAATATGTCTGGCTGCTGCGAGCTGGCAATTAAGAGCATTTGCTGGTGTCCACTGTGATGATGTTTTTGCAGGTGATGTCAGCCGATCTGGCAGAAGTTAATAGAATGATTCGCTCGGACGATTATATTTAACACATTATCAAACCTGTCTGTGCCAGGCTGCGTTCAAAGCTTTTTCAATAAGAAGATTGTATTTTAGATATGCTGGCTTTATTTTTTAATGCCAAATCTTAAAAGAGTAGTTCATCCAAAAAAAATATTCTGTCAAGTGTGACGTATTTTAAAAAAATCGTTTTTGTATGTTTGCCAAGATAAAATCCTTCTTCGGTAGATATATAGGCTATCTTATATCTCATAATATATTTAATTATCATAAAGTTAACATAGTAAACTTTTATTTAATTTTTTTTGTTTAGACTGTTATTTAGGGCAAATTTTCTAAACACTCTCAATGCATATTTACTTTCTCATTTCTGAGGCGCTATGAGTGACTGATTGTGCTGACAGTGACGTCTTGTGGGTTCAGTGTTGGACAGATCTGTTGTTTCAACCGTTCATTCAAATGAATCGGTTCAAAGGAGTCAGTTCGCGAATCGGGACTGTGTGCTAATCAAGGTTGGGCAACGCAAAACTGTAATAAATTGTTACCGTAACAACATTGAAAACATTTCCTCATTGGATATGATTTGGTCTTCTGACCTTTCGCCATCATGTCAGTTTTGTTTTGAGGAACATGCGCGGCTCTGCTCGTTGTCACGCAAACAAAGATCATCTCTCTTTAATCACATTAAATGAGCCTAATATTTGTGGCCGCACGGATGGTGCATCGTGAGACATAAGCCCGTCGCGCTGTTGTACTGGCTCCTTAAAATTTGCGCGATTACGCCATCGTTTACTAAAGCTGTTTGTGAACGAGATACTGCTGCAGTCACACAGCAGCCTCAGGTAGAGATCAGCTTGCAAGCAACAAGAAGCGGCACGCTTAGGTGCCCGCAGATATGCCTGCCTATAAATCGGCCAAAACCAATTTTTTTAAATATACCAAAAATCGCTCAAATTATCGGCCCGTCCGATAAATCGGTTGACCCCTAGTTAGCGTTATATGCTAGTTAATGCTAGCGTTTGGGCTGACGTTCTACTATTGACATTACAAATATGTTTTGCAGGTCCATACTAAAAAACACAAATAAACGTACCACTCAGAAACTAAAATATTTATCTTCGTCTGATAGAGGTTCAGACATACAGTATAAGGTCTGTTGTTGACTTAATGCGCGCTACTGACATGAGCCTTGCTGTGAAACAGCCAATCAGAGCAGAGCTCAACATTATTATTCATGGCCCTTATAAATAAGGTACTAACAGACTATTTATTTATTCTAGAGGCAAATCCTAGAATAATACTAGAATTACTGTTTAGTATTGTCTGCTTCGTAAACCTGTGTCAAAAAACAAGCGAGATATGCACCATAAGAAACGTATTTCAGGTTATGCAGAAATGTAGGCGGAGGTACGTAATACCACTGAGCCTGTGTAGTTGCTTTTAATGCCTGTTTCACTTGGAAATACGTCACAATACAGAAGTCGATTGCGACTTTTTGTTCATGGGGACTTTAAATCAAAAAAGCTCATGGCACGTTTTATCATCCATGCGGCATTCTTGCGTAGAAAAAATAACACACACTCACAATATCGTTCAGCATATTGGGGTGAATTACACACTAAACGTATTTTGATTCGAAAAAATTACTAGTGTAAAACATCACTAAAAATATTCACCGTATGTATTTTCTCTACATCAAAGCTAGTTTATTGGCAGTTAGCAAGCATTTGCTATATATGTGTGCAAGCACTTGCTTTGCTCCGTGCCGTGTTTCTCCAGCACTAACCTGAATTTATATAACACCTGAATTAAATATAATGATGTCTAATGCTATATATACCTTGTATTGTTGAAAAGTACAAGTCAAGGTCTGTACAGCTTGTGGGCAAGTCGCTGTGATGTATCTTAAACTCACACACACACACACACACACACACTTCACAATGCCAATTAAACATGGACACAGCCAGACATTAAAAATCTGTTCACGTAGGTCTTTCTGTCAGTACCTCTGGCTATTCAGTGCGCATGAATGCGAATGTGTGTGTTTACTGAATAATTTCACAATCGACTCGGTGATTAAGACCTTAATGACACAGAATACAAGTCTGCTGGCACATCAAGGCCTAGATGCGTCTGCGCATTTATGTGTCCGTTCTGTGAACTGTATGCGTGTCCACGGCCGGACCACCGTGCCTGACTAAGGTCATAGATGATTCATTACCTGTTGAGTATTAATTTGTCTCGACTTCCTTGCACGATCGGTTGGCCGATTGCAGATGAGGAAGAACATCAAGGCATCTGCTTTCTTCATCAGCAAATTCTTCTGGAACACGAACATGCATGTAGCTGATATGGCGGTAATAAAGCTTTCACTGGAAATTGATGGCGAACGCCTGTCTCTCTGGATTTGCGTCTTTGATACGGAAGCGCGGGGTGGTTTCGTTTCATCTCACTTCAAGACTCTTCTAAAAGCCATTAGACAGTTTTCCAGCCCTGAGGAAACTCATTTAATCCTCTTCAGTTATCTGTGAAGACGCCACTCTCACGCTGAGCGAATGCTTGTGCTTGTTCCTCTGGATGTGTGGCGCTCGGTGTTAGAAAACATCTTGATCGTATCATGTACGAAAATCATACGGCGGCTCCGCTCTAAAACCTAGTGAGCTGCCTAAATAGACAACAAGTTGTAGGTGGGCTCCAGACTGAAGGGTGTTTTAAAGAGCTAGACACAAAAATTATATTCTTAGACACTTTCTTTTTACCAGTTTTTAGGGCAGCGTTAAATTTATCCATTGTGGAGAATGGCAGTCCCATAATGCATTGCAGCAAAAAGCAACCACAAGGAAAGCCTGCATTTCTTCAAAATTGCAAGATATTAAAACAGCATTTACTTTCAAGCTTTTTAAAGTATGTGAAGCCAACATTCAATGTGTGATTTCGATATGCAAATCGTACAGTGGCTACGCTCGAAAACCTAGGATGCTGCCTAAGTAGATAACATTTCAAGTTGTTATATGTGTGCTCCAGACTGAAGGGTGTTTTAAAGAGCTAGACTCTAAAAATTTTATTCTTGGACACTTTCTTTTACGAGATTGTAGGACAGCGTCAAATGTATACATTTTGGAAATAGCAATCCCATAATGCATTGCAGCAAATAAGCAATCACAAGGAAAGCCTGCATTTCTTTAAAATCCCAAGATATTCAAAGTACATTTACTTAAAAGTTTTTGAAGCCAACATTCAATATGTGATCTTGATTGCATATGGTGTTAAACCTAAAACCTAGTACGCTGCCTAAGTAGACAACATTTTAACTCATTCCCCGTCAGCCATCTTTAGAAAAAGTGTACCTACTGTTATAAAATAATGTAAAAAAGTATGTTATTTAGAGGAGAACTTTGCAGCAGAATTTTATTTATAATGCTTTTTTATTTTATATAAATATATATTTTAATAAAAAGTGTTAAAAAAGTGTAAACAAATTGTAAAAAAAAAAGTTTATAGTAATAACCTGCAGTTTAATTTCCCCTAACTGTACCGAAAATGAACCGAACCGTGGCGTCAAAACCGAGGTACGCACCAAACCGTGATTTTTGCGTACCGTTACACCCCTAATAAACATACAAATATATCAAATGAAAGAACAGACCCTCTGCTTTGAAACAAAAAATTAACAAACCAATAAATCGCTTTTTCTTAAAAAAAAAATAATAATTAGCAAAAAGCTAAAATAATTGCATTTTTGTGAAAAAGTTTTGTTAGAGATCAGATTCAGAATGATTATGAAAACATATGAGTTTAAAATTAGTAAATCATTTTTTTGCTTCGATTTTTTTAATAAATTGGGTAAGTCTAGTGGATAATCGCCGTATTACAGATTAACATAAAACGTCATCAGGAACACGTTTTTTAATGCAAATGTTTTGTTTTTTATTGACAAGATAACTCGTCAGTGGCGGGGAAAGAGTTAAGTTGTTATACTATAGGTGTGCTCCAGACTAAATGTTGTTAGAAAGCTAGACCATAATTAAAAAATTTTTTTTACCTGATTTTAGGGCAGCGTCACATGTATACATTTTGAAAAACGAAATCCCCTGATGCATTGCAGCAAATAAGCAACCACAAACAACTTTCAATATGTGATCTTGTTTGTATATGTTATGAAAATAAACAGCGGCTCCGTTCTAAACCCTACTAAGCTGTCTAAGTAGACAACATTTTAAGGCATAATAATATTTTAAAAAGCTATACATCATAATGATATTTTAGACACTTTCTTTTTACTAGATTGTACAGCTTCAAATTTATCTATTTTGGAGAATGCAATCCCATGATGCATTGCCACAAATAAGCAATCACAAGCAAGGCCTGCATTTCTTTAAAATTCCAAGATATTTATAATACATTTACTTTCAAGCTTTTTAAACTTACAAAGTTTTTGAGGCCAACATTCAATATGTGATTTTGATTGTAGATGGGATGAAAATCATACAGCGGCTCCCTTCTAAAACCTAGTGAGCTGCCTAAGTAGACAACATTTTAAGTTGTTATAGGTGTGCTCCAGACTAAAGGCTGATTTTAAAAAGCTAGACATCGTTATTATATTCTTAGACGCTTTCTTTCTACCAGATTGTAGGGCAGCTTCAATTGTATCCATTTTGAAGAAAGCAATCTAATAATGCATTGCAGCAAATAAGCCACCACAAGCAAAGCCTGCATTTACTTTAAACTTTCAGAAAAGGTTTTTAAAGCCAACATTTAATATCAATATGAAAATCAAACTTGCGGCTCCGTACTAAAACCTATAAGCTTCCTAAATAGGCAACATGGTTGTATAAGTTGTTATAGGTGTGCAGCAGACTGAATGCTGTTTTAAAAAGCTAGACACCATAATTATATTCTTAGACACTTGCTTTTTTCCAGATTATAGGACAGCGTCAAATGTATCAATTTGGGAGAACGCAATCCCATAATGCATTGCAGCAAATACTGTACGCAACCACAAGCAAGGCCGAAATTCCAAGCTTTTAAAACTTTCAGATAGACTTACGATATATGATCTTGTTTGTATACAGTATGATAACATACAGCGACTCTGGCTAAAACTTAGTGAGCTGCCTAAGTAGACAACATTTTAAGGCATTACAGTTTCAGATGCTTCAGATTGGACAAGAAGCTTGGACACGTTTTGTGCAAAATATAGGGTACAGTAGCATCACATTCATCCATTGTAGAGAAAACAATCCCACAGTGCATTGCACCAACATGGATAAAGTGAAAGAATTGTTGACTTGAGATTAAAAAGTAGGTCAATCTAATTCAAAACAGAGCGTGACCCAAAATGTATATGTGTTACTTACTTTAATGCTTTTTTTAGATCCTCAGGAATGTCTTGCCCCATTACTGTACACGCAAGTTTTGTTTGCTTTTACAAATGTCAAAGGTACTGTTGACAGAGCTTAACTGGGATTTGAACCTAGAACATTCCTTTTGAATGTTGGAGCCATCCAAATAATCCCCTCCCCAACCTTAGTAATTCATACCCTAATTGTATGTTTTCAAAAGTAAATGCCATGAGGTGTTGATGGAACGTCATTCTTTCTGTGCGTGGTATTTAGAAGGGTGTGGATGAGTGCTGAATATTTTTGCCGGACAAGCTGGATTAGCTGTTGATTTATTTTGGTGTATAGCTTGTACCTTTATTGCCTTTATCTGTTCTGAGCGTCACCTTTCCAACAGCTCTTATTTGATGTTTTACTCAAACTGACTTACAAATCATTTGTAAGGGGGCGTTCACACCAAAGCTTTTTTACGCGACGGAAAACGCCCGGCAGACGACGACTGCCAGCTTTATACTTCTGCTTTGTTTATCAGTCGTTGTACGATGCGCCGGTTGGTTTTTGTTATATTTGTCCCACCCCTCCTACCCTGTGATTGGATGGCCATGTGAGAGCTGACAATGATGAGCTGAGCTTTTCACCCAAAGTTGACTATTTTTCAACTTTCGGCACTGAGCATGGAAAAACCGTCAAACACTGGCTTTATTCTCCTGCTTTGTTTATCCGTCGTTGTACCATGCGCCAGTTGGTTGCTGTGATATTTGTCCCGCCCCTCCTCCACTGCGATTGGACGTTCATGTGAGAGCTGACATTGATGAGCTGAGCTTTTCACCCAAAGTTGAATATTTTTCAACTCCCTCTGCGCTAAATGCGGAAAACCGGAACATCTGCTTCCAGCACGGAAAAAATGTCAGCTGCTTGCTTTTTGGAAAAACACGGCGCTTCCATTGGAAACAAATGAAAACATACGCCGGCCGCCAGCGTTATGCTGCGTTAAGACCAGCGGTGGTAGAGGTCAATGTAAAGACGCGTTGATGCGCGTCTCGAGGTCGCCTCATTCGCACGTCTAGTTCGCGCGAATTGAGCGTTGCCGCGGGAAACGCGCAAGTTGAAAAATGTGAACTTTTGCGGAAAAACGCACCATGTTAACCTGATCAGGAGCTTGCTCTATTAGTGACGTGATTAAAGGAAAGGAGCAAAGTCGCAGAAGCCCCTCCCATGGCGCGAATTCCCGCGTGAATGTCTAGATGACTAGAATCTTATGTGCGACTTTTACCCGCGTATGAAGCGTCAAAATGTTTAAGCGGTAAACTTGAATTTGACGCCTGGTGTGAACCCACGGTAAGAGATGACATTTGTCCCGATCTATATAACTTCTGCGTTATTTAACCGATTTAAATATAGCGATTCGCTATAATATTACATTTACACATTTGACTGATGCTTTTATAAAAAGTGACATAAAGGGCCCTATCTTGCACCCAGCGCAATTGACTTTGTCCGTGACGCATGTATCATTTGTATTTTGTGGCGGCGCACAGCGGGTTTTTCCCTTCACAGACGCACGTCGGCAAACTAGGGAATGAACTTGCGCTCCCTGGGCGATTCAGCGCAAAAAAGGAGGCGTGTTCCGGCGCAAACCATCCCTGATGCTATTTTCCAGTTTCAAAAAACAATTGCGCCACTGACCAAAAAAAAAATAGTCTAAAGTCAGTGGCGCGTTGCGTGTTGTTCATTATGCTATTTTAAGGGCGCATGCTTGACCATAATGTATAGCGTGCACAACGCGCACACACTTTGCTTTTCTAATCTACACAGATGCAACAGTTATTTTTGCAAATCATAAATTGTTACAATAAAAAATATTAACACATGAGATAAGGGAAATCATACTGGTGAGCATTGTGGTGATAGTTTTTATTTATTGCGTTAAAAAATTCTCATGCAAATAACGATTAAAATATTTTCATAAGTTTGTTGTGTGGCTGTATTACGTTTATTTTATGTAAATAATAATTAAAAAAAATTCATAAGAAACCTTAATGTATGTGAACTTCATTTGTAAGTGTCCCACGCCTGTTTAACCTACGCTGATTTGGGCGGGTTTCTCCCATCCCCATACAAAACAACTTCTCTGTCTCTGACTGCTCTTACAAGAACGTCGGTCTCCTCAGCTGTGAACCGCTCCTGGCGTGCGCCTGGTAAATCCGTCATAATAATAGCAACCCGCCATGGAACTTGCGCACTTGCGTTTAAAGGGAATGTTGGATGACGTTCTGGTATATTTGAGGTTACGCCCAAACCACACCTATGAATAATGAACCTACTTCAGACCAACCCCTTATTGATTTGCGCCTGGCGCAAGAGTTATTTCTCCCGCCGGGAAAATAGCAACAGCGCCCAAGATCCGCCCACAAAGTCACTTGCGTTTTGCGCTTCACACTTGCGTTTCAGATCGTTAAAATAGGGCCCAAAGTGTATTCAAGGCCTTAAGCCCCATTCACACATAAAGCGACTTGCAGCATCAGAGCGACATAATCTCATTCATTTCAGTGGAAACTTGGCGACGACCTGTGATATGAGTGGCAGTGATCGCTGGTGACAGGAAGTGGGTGTGGCCAGAGACGTGACAAAGTTGAGAAAAGTTAAACTACCAATGGTAGTAAAGTCTCTGGGCTTTGGTAAGCACCTTGCTATGGGTTAAAAATGGCCAGAATCAACCTGAACACTCTTCCAACACCTTAGCAACCACCCTTACCGCTTAGCAGTGCCTTACTGTACCAATGCCCTATCAACCAGCATGAAGCCCGCTATAGCAACCATCTTGGTGACGAGCAAGGCCTAGATTTTTAGAAAACTCTCTTAATACTTATTTCCAATCTTCTTTCCAATATTTTAAACTTTCAAATACATTTTTTAAGGCGACATTCAAAATGTATTTCCATTCAAAGTAACTTTCTAGTATTCTCCGGACAGGGAGAGATAGGACGGGTAATGTTGGCGAGGAGCTGGCACGAAATGCATTCAGCCAGACACTCACATTGCCCACATGAGCACCATAGCTCAATGTGAATTAACTTTATGCATTAACTACTAGGCCCTGACTCCCACTGACTGCATACATATCTAATTTTACTCAGTAGACTCCCATCTTTAGTTTGCTGGTAGTCATTGTGTGATGGAAAGGGGTGCTAATCTGCCGGGTTTGCTCACCTGTCTCCAAACAGAACATGGGTGCAGTTGCAGTCTGTTGACCTCTGTTTTTTTTTAAGCATCTTTCTGACCTTTCACCCTTGTCTCATCTATCTGCTTCACGACAGCTGGCAGTGAGCTAATTTGATGGTGATATTTAAGGCGAGGGCGGGTGGATGGGTTCATGTGATTAAAATAGATCTGCATTTGTCCTGCCAATGAAATCGCACGATAATTAGACAGCTATTTGTTCTGAGTAAACTCCATTAGAGAAATTGCGGAGACCTACCTGTCGCGGCTGTGAAATCCATCTTTATTTTAGAAATGCACAGAACTGCCTGTCGTCTCAGGAGGGAATGTAATCGCTCAGATGTCGCTTTCTAAAGCCCAGCAGACAGAATTGAGTTATCTATTGTTTCATTGACGTATCAACATTATCT